>NW_027518054.1:0-37195 GCF_048772815.1 Callospermophilus lateralis
TGAAAGCGGTTGCCAAACTTCGAAAAACGAGAGTCTCCTGATATCTCAACATATATTTTTTCATCCAATCTTCATGATACATTCACGTAATGATCAGTACACCAATCCCACTTGGATGCCCAAGATTAGTTCTCCTAGACTGAAGCATTCGTTTGCAGGAACAGTTTGAATTTTTAGGTTTCACTCTGTTTTCTCCTTATATTGACAGATGCAGTTCGAACTCTAAATGAACACGGTTTGTGCTAGCTTCTTGAAACTTGACACAATACAGTATTTCTACGTTCTATCTCTAAGGTTTGTTCCTCTTGATGTAGTCTTAAGCAAACACTGGTGAATAACTCATTCAATGAAAGGCGTTGTTAGTTGGCAAAAAACTACAGTCTCCTGTAATCTCAACATATATTTTTTCTTCCAACCTTCATGATACTTTCAAGTAATGAGCAGTACACCAATCAAACTTGGCTACCCAAGTTTTTTCTCCTAGGTTGAAGCATTCGTTTCCAGGAACAGTTTGAATTTTTAGGTTTCACTCTGTTTCTTCCTATATTGACAGATGCTGTTTGAACTCTAAATCAAACACGGTTTGTGCTAGCTTCTTGAAACTTGACACAATACAGTAGTTCTACGTTCTATCTCTAAGGTTTGTTTCGTCTTGATGTAGCCTTAAGCAGAGACTGGAGAATAACTCATTCAATGAAAGGCATTGTTAGGCTAAAAAAAACTACAGTCTCCTGAAATCACAACATATATTTTTTCTTCCGACCTTCATGATACTTTCAAGTAATGAGCAGTACACCAATCAAACTTGGATGCCCTAGTTTCGTTCTCCTAGGTTGAAGCATTCGTTTGCAGGAAAAGTTTGAATTTTTACGTTTCACTCTGTTTTCTCCTATATTGACACATGCAGTTAGAACTCAAAATCAAACACAGTTTGTGCTAGGTTCTTGAAACTTGACACATTAAAGTAGTTCTGCGTTCTATACCTAAGGTTTGTTTCCTCCTGATGTAGCCTTAAGCAGAGACTGTAGAATAACTCATTCAATGAAAGCCGTTGTTAGGCTGCCAAAAAACTACAGTCTCCTGAAATCACAACATATATTTTTTCTTCCGACCTTCATAATACTTTCAAGTAATGAGCAGTACACCAATCAAACTTGGATGCCCTAGTTTCGTTCTTCTACGTTGAAGCATTCTTTTGAAGTAACAGTTTGAATTTGTAGGTTTCACTCTGTTTTCTCCTATATTGACAGATGCAGTTCGAACTCTAAATCAACACGGTTTATGCTAGCTTCTTGAAACTTGACACAATACAGTAGTTCTACGTTCTATCTCTAAGGTTTGTTTCCTCTTGATGTAGCCTAATGCAGGGACTGTGAATAACACTTATATGGAAAGGGGTTGCCAAACTTCCAAACACTAGAGTCTCCTGAAATCTCAACATATATTTTTTCATCCAATCTTCATGATACATTCACGTAATGATCAGTACACCAATCCCACTTGGATGCCCAAGTTTAGTTCTCCTAGATTGAACCATTCGTTTCCAGAAAAGTTTGAATTTTTAGGTTTCACTCTGTTTTGTCCTATATTGACAGATGCAGTTCGAACTCTAAATCAAAAACGGTTGTGCTAGCTTCTTGAAACTTGACACAACACAGTAGTTCTACGTTCTATCTCTAAGGTTTGTTTCCTCTTGATGTAGCCTTAAGCAGAGACTGGAGAATAACTCATACAATGAAAAGGCATTGTTAGGCTGCCAAAAAACTACAGGCTCCTGAAATCACAACATATAATTTTTTCTTCCGACCTTCATGATACTTTCAAGTAATGAGCAGTACACCAATCAAACGTGGATGCCCAAGTTTCGTTCTCCTAGGTTGAATCATTCGTTTGCAGTAACAGTTGAATTTTTAGGTTTCCCTCTGTTTTCTCCTCTATTGACAGATGCAGTTCGAACTCTAAATCAAACACAATTTGTGCTAGCTTCTTGAAACTTGACACAATACAGTAGTTCTACGTTCTATCTCTAAGTTTTGTTTCCTCTTGATGCAGCCTAATGCAAGGACTGCGAATAACACTTAAATGGAAAGGGGTTGCCAAACTTCCAAACACTAGAGTCTCCTGAAATCTCAACATATATTTTTTCATAAAATCTTCATGATACATTCACGTAATGATCAGTACACCAATCCCACTTGGATGCCCAACTTTAGTTCTCTTAGATTGAAGCATTCGTTAGCAGTAACAGTTTGAATTTTTAGGTTTCACTCTGTTTTCTCCTATATTGACAGATGCAGTTCGAACTCTAAATCAAACAAGGTTTGTGCTAGCTTCTTGAAACTTGAAAAAATAAAGTGGTTCTATGTTCTATCTCTACGATTTGCTTCCTCTTGATGTAGCCTAAAGCAGGGACTGGCGAATAACACTTATATTGAACGGGGTTGCCAAACTTCGAAAAACGAGAGTCTCCTGAAACCTCAACATATATTTTTTCATCCAATCTTCATGATACATTCACGTAATGATCAGTACACCAATCCCACTTGGATGCCCAAGATTAGTTCTCCTAGACTGAAGCATTCGATTGCAGGAACAATTTGAATTTTTAGGTTTCACTCTGTTTTCTCCTATATTGACAGATGCAGTTCGAACTCTAAATCAACACGGTTTGTGCTAGCTTCTTGAAACTTGACACAATACAGTAGTTCTACGTTCTATCTCTAATTTTTTTTCCTCTTGATGTAGCCTAATGCAGGGACTGCGAATAACACTTATATGGAAAGGGGTTGCCTAACTTCCAAACACTAGAGTCTCCTGAAATCTCAACATATATATTTTATCCAATCTTCATGATACATTCACGTAATGATCAGTACACCAATCCCACTTGGATGCCCAAGTTTAGTTCTCTTAGATTGAAGCATTCGGTTCCTGGAACAGTTTGAATTTTTAGGTTTCACTCTGTTTTCTCCTATATTGACAGATGCAGTTCGAACTCTAAATCAACACGGTTTGTGCTAGCTTCTTGAAACTTGACACAATACAGTATTTCTAAGTTCTATCTCTAAGGTTTGTTTCTTCTTGATGTAGTCTTAAGCAAAGACTGGTGAATAACTCATTCAATGAAAGGCGTTGTTAGGTTGGCAAAAAACTACAGTCTCCTGTAATCTCAACATATATTTTTTCTTCCAACCTTCATGATACTTTCAAGTAATGAGCAGTACACCAATCAAACTTGGATACCCAAGTTTTGTTCTCCTAGGTTGAAGCATTCGTTTGCAGTAACAGTTTGAATTTTTAGGTTTCACTCTGTTTTCTCCTATATTGACAGATGCTGTTTGAACTCTAAATCAAACACGGTTTGTGCTAGCTTCTTGAAACTTGACACAATACAGTAGTTCTACGTTCTATCTCTAAGGTTTGTTTCGTCTTGATGTAGACTTAAGCAGAGACTGGAGAATAACTCATTCAATGAAAGGCATTGTTAGGCTGCCAAAAAACTACAGTGTCCTGAAACCACAACATATATTTTTTCTTCCGACCTTCATGATACTTTCAAGTAATGAGCAGTACACCTATCAAACTTGGATGCCCAAGTTTTGTTCTCCTAGGTTGAAGCATTCGTTTGCAGTAACAGTTTGAATTTTTAGATTTCACTCTGTTTTCTCCTATATTGACAGATGCAGTTCGAACTCTAAATCAAACACAGTTTGTGCTAGCTTCTTGAAACTTGACACAATACAGTAGTTCTACGTTCTATCTCTAAGTTTTGTTTCCTCTTGATGTAGCCTAATGCAGGGACTGCGAATAACACTTATATGGAAAGGGGTTGCCAAACTTCCAAACACTAGAGTCTCCTGAAATCTCAACATATATTTTTTCATAAAATCTTCATGATACATTCACGTAATGATCAGTACACCAACCCCCTAGAATGCCCAACTTTAGTTCTCCTAGATTGAAGCATTCGTTTCCAGGAACAGTTTGAATTTTTAGGTTTCACTCTGTTTTCTCCTATATTGACAGATGCATTTCGAACTCTAAATCAAACAAGGTTTGTGCTAGCTTCTTGAAACTTGAAAAATTAAAGTGGTTCTACGTTCTATCTCTAAGATTTGCTTCCTCTTGATGTAGCCTAAAGCAGGGACTGGCGAATAACACTTATATTGAAAGGGGTTGCCAAACTTCCAAAAACGAGAGTCTCCTGAAATCTCAACATATATTTTTTCATCCCATCTTCATGATACATTCACGTAATGATCAGTACACCAATCCCACTTGGATGCCCAAGTTTAGTTTTCCTAGACTGAAGCACTCGTTTGCAGGAACAGTTTGAATTTTTAGGTTTCACAATGTTTTCTCCTATATTGACACATGCAGTTAGAACTCTAAATCAAAAACGGTTTGTGCTAGCTTCTTGAAACTTGACACAATACAGTAGATCTACGTTCTATCTCTAAGGTTTGTTTCGTCTTGATATAGCCTTAAGCAGAGTCTGGAGAATAACTCATTCAATGAAAGGCATTGTTAGGCTGCCAAAAAACTACAGTCTCCTGAAATCACAACATATATTTTTTCTTCAGACCTTCATATACTTTCAAGTAATGAGCAGTACACCAATCAAACTTGGATGCCCTAGTTTCGTTCTTCTAGGTTGAAGCATTCGTTTGCAGTAACAGTTTGAATTTTTAGGTTTCACTCTGTTTTCTCCTATATTGACATGCAGTTAGAACTCTAAATCAAAAACGGTTTGTGCTAGCTTCTTGAAACTTGACACAATACAGTAGTTCTACGTTCTATCTCTAAGGTTTGTTTCGTCTTGATGTAGCCTTAAGCAGAGACTGGAGAATAACTCATTCAATGAAAGGCGTTGTTAGGCTGCCAAAAAACTACAGTCTCCTGAAATCACAACATATATTTTTTCTTCCGACCTTCATGATACTTTCAAGTAATGAGCAGTACACCAATCAAAATTGGATGCCCAAGTTTCGTTCTCCTAGGTTGAAGCATTCGTTTGCAGTAACTGTTTGAATTTTTAGGTTTCACTCTGTTTTCTCCTATATTGACAGATGCATTTCGAACTCTTAATCAAACACGGTTTGTGCTAGCTTCTTGAAACTTGACACAATACAGTAGTTCTACGTTCTATCTCTAAGGTTTGTTTCCTCTTGATGTAGCCTTAAGCAGAGACTGGCGAATAACTCATTCAATGAAATGCGTTGTTAGGTTGAAAAAAAACTACAGTCTCCTGTAGTCTCAACATATATTTTTTCTTCCGACCTTTATGATACTTTCAAGTAATGAGCAGTACACCAATCAAACTTGGATGCCCTAGTTTCGTTCTTCTAGGTTGAAGCATTCGTTTGCAGTAACAGTTTGAATTTTTAGGTTTCACTCTGTTTTCTCCTATATTGACAGATGCAGTTCGAACTCTAAATCAACACGGTTTGTTCTAGCTTCTTGAAACTTGACACAATATAGTAGTTCTACGTTCTATCTCTAAGGTTTGTTTTTTTTTGATGTAGCCTTAAGCAGATACTGGTGAATAACTCATTCAATGAAATTCGTTGTTAGGTTGGCAAAAAACTACAGTCTCTTGTAATCTCAACATATATTTTTTCTTCCGACCTTCATGATACTTTCAAGTAATGAGCAGTAAACCAATCAAACTTGGATACCCAAGTTTTGTTCTCCTAGGTTGAAGCATTCGTTTGCAGTAACAGTTTGAATTTTTAGGTTTCACTCTGTTTTCTCCTATATTGACAGATGCTCTTTGAACTCTAAATCAAACACGGTTTGTGCTAGCTTCTTGAAACTTGACACAATACAGTAGTTCTACGTTCTATCTCTAAGGTTTGTTTCCTCTTGATGTAGCCTTAAGCAGAGACTGGAGAATAACTCATTCAATGAAAGGCATTGTTAGGCTGCCAAAAAACTACAGTGTCCTGAAATCACAACATATATTTTTTCTTCCGACATTCATGATACTTTCAAGTAATGAGCAGTACACCAATCAAACTTGGATGCCCAAGTTTCGTTCTCCTAGGTTGAAGCATTCGTTTGCAGTAACAGTTTGAATTTTTAGGTTTAACTCTGTTTTCTCCTGTATTGACAGATGCAGTTCGAACTCTAAATCAAACACAGTTTGTGCTAGCTGCTTGAAACTTGACACAATACAGTAGTTCTACGTTCTATCTCTAAGTTTTGTTTCCTCTTGATGCAGCCTAATGCAGGGACTGCGAATAACACTTTAATGGAAAGGGGTTGCCAAACTTCCAAACACTAGAGTCTCCTGAAACCTCAACATATATTTTTTCATAAAATCTTCATGATACATTCACGTAATGATCAGTACACCAATCCCACTTGGATGCCCAACTTTAGTTCTCCTAGATTGAAGCATTCGTTTCCAGGAACAGTTTGAATTTTTAGGTTTCACTCTGTTTTCTCCTATATTGACAGATGCAGTTCGAACTCTAAATCAAACAAGGTTTGTGCTAGCTTCTTGAAACTTGAAAAAATAAAGTGGTTCTATGTTCTATCTCTAAGATTTGCTTCCTCTTGATGTAGCCTAAAGCAGGGACTGGCGAATAACACTTATATTGAAAGCGGTTGCCAAACTTCGAAAAACGAGAGTCTCCTGATATCTCAACATATATTTTTTCATCCAATCTTCATGATACATTCACGTAATGATCAGTACACCAATCCCACTTGGATGCCCAAGATTAGTTCTCCTAGACTGAAGCATTCGTTTGCAGGAACAGTTTGAATTTTTAGGTTTCACTCTGTTTTCTCCTATATTGACAGATGCAGTTCGAACTCTAAATGAACACGGTTTGTGCTAGCTTCTTGAAACTTGACACAATACAGTATTTCTACGTTCTATCTCTAAGGTTTGTTCCTCTTGATGTAGTCTTAAGCAAACACTGGTGAATAACTCATTCAATGAAAGGCGTTGTTAGGTTGGCAAAAAACTACAGTCTCCTGTAATCTCAACATATATTTTTTCTTCCAACCTTCATGATACTTTCAAGTAATGAGCAGTACACCAATCAAACTTGGCTACCCAAGTTTTTTTCTCCTAGGTTGAAGCATTCGTTTCCAGGAACAGTTTGAATTTTTAGGTTTCACTCTGTTTTCTCCTATATTGACAGATGCTGTTTGAACTCTAAATCAAACACGGTTTGTGCTAGCTTCTTGAAACTTGACACAATACAGTAGTTCTACGTTCTATCTCTAAGGTTTGTTTCGTCTTGATGTAGCCTTAAGCAGAGACTGGAGAATAACTCATTCAATGAAAGGCATTGTTAGGCTAAAAAAAACTACAGTCTCCTGAAATCACAACATATATTTTTTCTTCCGACCTTCATGATACTTTCAAGTAATGAGCAGTACACCAATCAAACTTGGATGCCCTAGTTTCGTTCTCCTAGGTTGAAGCATTCGTTTGCAGGAAAAGTTTGAATTTTTACGTTCACTCTGTTTTCTCCTATATTGACACATGCAGTTAGAACTCAAAATCAAACACAGTTTGTGCTAGGTTCTTGAAACTTGACACATTAAAGTAGTTCTGCGTTCTATACCTAAGGTTTGTTTCCTCCTGATGTAGCCTTAAGCAGAGACTGTAGAATAACTCATTCAATGAAAGCCGTTGTTAGGCTGCCAAAAAACTACAGTCTCCTGAAATCACAACATATATTTTTTCTTCCGACCTTCATAATACTTTCAAGTAATGAGCAGTACACCAATCAAACTTGGATGCCCTAGTTTCGTTCTTCTACGTTGAAGCATTCTTTTGAAGTAACAGTTTGAATTTGTAGGTTTCACTCTGTTTTCTCCTATATTGACAGATGCAGTTCGAACTCTAAATCAACACGGTTTATGCTAGCTTCTTGAAACTTGACACAATACAGTAGTTCTACGTTCTATCTCTAAGGTTTGTTTCCTCTTGATGTAGCCTAATGCAGGGACTGTGAATAACACTTATATGGAAAGGGGTTGCCAAACTTCCAAACACTAGAGTCTCCTGAAATCTCAACATATATTTTTTCATCCAATCTTCATGATACATTCACGTAATGATCAGTACACCAATCCCACTTGGATGCCCAAGTTTAGTTCTCCTAGATTGAACCATTCGTTTCCAGGAAAAGTTTGAATTTTTAGGTTTCACTCTGTTTTGTCCTATATTGACAGATGCAGTTCGAACTCTAAATCAAAACGGTTTGTGCTAGCTTCTTGAAACTTGACACAACACAGTAGTTCTACGTTCTATCTCTAAGGTTTGTTTCCTCTTGATGTAGCCTTAAGCAGAGACTGGAGAATAACTCATACAATGAAAGGCATTGTTAGGCTGCCAAAAAACTACAGGCTCCTGAAATCACAACATATATTTTTTCTTCCGACCTTCATGATACTTTCAAGTAATGAGCAGTACACCAATCAAACGTGGATGCCCAAGTTTCGTTCTCCTAGGTTGAATCATTCGTTTGCAGTAACAGTTTGAATTTTTAGGTTTCCCTCTGTTTTCTCCTCTATTGACAGATGCAGTTCGAACTCTAAATCAAACACAATTTGTGCTAGCTTCTTGAAACTTGACACAATACAGTAGTTCTACGTTCTATCTCTAAGTTTTGTTTCCTCTTGATGTAGCCTAATGCAGGGACTGCGAATAACACTTATATGGAAAGGGGTTGCCAAACTTCCAAACACTAGAGTCTCTTGAAATGTCAACATATATTTTTCATCCAATCTTCATGATACATTCACCTAATGATCAGTACACCAATCCCACTTGAATGCCCAAGTTTAATTCTCCTAGATTGAAGCATTCGTTTCCAGGAACAGTTTGAATTTTTAGGTTTCACTCTGTTTTCTCCTATATTAACAGATGCAGTACGAACTCTAAATCAACACGGGTTGTTCTAGCTTCTTGAAACTTGACACAATAGAGTAGTTCTACGTTCTATCTTTAAAGTTTGTTTCCCCTTGATGTAGTCTTAAGCAGAGACTGGAGAATAACTCATTCAATGAAAGGCGTTGTTAGGCTGCCAAAAAACTACAGTCTCCTGAAATCACAACATATATTTTTTCTTCCGACCTTCATGATACTTTCAAGTAATGAGCAGTACACCAATCAAACTTGGATGCCCTAGTTTCGTTCTTCTAGGTTGAAGCATTCGTTTGCAGTAACAGTTTGAATTTTTAGGTTTCACTCTGTTTTCTCCTATATTGACAGATGCAGTTCGAACTCTAAATCAACACGGTTTGTGCTATCTTCTTGAAACTTGACACAATACAGTAGTTCTACGTTCTATCTCTAAGGTTTTTTTCCTCTTGATGTAGCCTTAAGCAGAGACTGGAGAATAACTCATTCAATGAAAGGCATTGTTAGACAGCCAAAAAACTACAGTCTCCTGAAATCACAACATATATTTTTTCTTCCGACCTTCATGATACTTTCAAGTAATGAGCACTACACCAATCAAACTTGTATGCCCAAGTATAGTTCTCCTAGATTGAAGCATTCGTTTCCAGGAACAGTTTGAATTTTTAGGTTTCACTCTGTTTTCTCCTATATTGACAGATGCAGTTCGAACTCTAAATCAACACGGTTTGTGCTAGCTTCTTGAAACTTGACACAATACAGTAGTTCTACGTTCTATCTCTAAGGTTTGTTTCCACTTGATGTAGCCTTAAGCAAAAACTGGCGAATAACTCATTCAATGAAAGGCATTGTTAGGCTGCCAAAAAACTACAGTCTCCTGAAATCACAACATATATTTTTTCTTCCGACCTTCATGATACTTTCAAGTAATGAGCAGTACACCAATCAAACTTGGATGCCCAAGTTTCGTTCTCCTAGGTTGAAGCATTGGTTTGCAGGAAGAGTTTGAATTTTTACGTTTCACTCTGTTTTCCCCTATATTGACAGATGCAGTTCGAACTCTAAATCAAACACGGTTTGTGCTAGCTTCTTGAAACTTGACACAATGCAGTAGTTCTACGTTCTATCTCTAAGGTTTGTTTCCTCTTGATGTAGTCTTAAGCAAAAACTGGTGAATAACTCATTCAATGAAAGGCATTGTTAGGCTGCCAAAAAACTACAGTCTCCTGTAATCTCAACATATATTTTTTCTTCCGACCTTCATGATACTTTCAAGTAATGAGCAGTACACCAATCAAACTTGGATGCCCGAGTTTTGTTCTCCTAGGTTGAAGCATTCGTTTGCAGTAACAGTTTGAATTTTTAGGTTTCACTCTGTTTTCTCCTTTATTGACAGATGCAGCTCGATCTCTAAATCAACCACAGTTTGTGCTAGCTTCTTGAAACTTGACACAATACAGTAGTTCTACGTTCTATCTCTATGTTTTGTTTCCTCTTGATGTAGCCTAATGCAGGGACTGCGAATAACACTTATATGGAAAGGGGTTGCCAAACTTCCAAACACTAGAGTCTCCTGAAATCTGAACATATATTTTTTCATCCAATCTTCATGATACATTCACGTAATGATCAGTACACCAATTCCACTTGGATGCCCAAGTTTAGTTCTCCTTGATTGAAGCATTCGTTTGCAGTAACAGTTTGAATTTTTAGGTTTCTCTCTGTTTTCTCCTACATTGACAGATGGAGTTCGAACTCAAAATCAAACAAGGTTTGTGCTAGCTTCTTCAAACTGAAAAAATAAAGTAGTTCTACGTTCTATCTCTAAGGTTTGCTTCCTCTTGATGTAGCCTAAAGCAGGGACTGGCGAATAACACTTATATTGAAAGGGGTTGCCAAACTTCCAAAAACGAGAGTCTCCTGAAATCTCAACATATATTTTTTCACCCAATCTTAATGATGCATTCACGTAATGATCAGTACACCAATCCCACTTGGATGCCCAAGTTTAGTTCTCCTAGACTGAAGCATTCGTTTGCAGGAACAGTTTGAATTTTTAGGTTTCACTCTGTTTTCTCCTATATTGACAGATGCAGTTCGAACTCTAAATCAAACACGGTTTGTGCTAGATTCTTGAAACTTGACACAATGCAGTAGTTCTACGTTCTATCTCTAAGGTTTGTTTCCTCTTGATGTAGTCTTAAGCAAAGACTGGTGAATAACTCATTAGATGAAAGGCATTGTTAGGCTGCCAAAAAACTACAGTCTCCTGCAATCTCAACATATATTTTTTCTTCTGACCTTCATGATACTTTCAAGTAATGAGCAGTTCACCAATCAAACTTGGATGCCCAAGTTTTGTTCTCCTAGGTTGAAGCATTCGTTTGCAATAACAGTTTGAATTTTTAGGTTTCACTCTGTTTTCTCCTATATTGACAGATGCAGCTCGATCTCTAAATCAACCACAGTTTGTGCTAGCTTCTTGAAACTTGACACAATACAGTAGTTCTACGTTCTATCTCTATGTTTTGTTTCCTCTTGATGTAGCCTAATGCAGGGACTGCGAATAACACTTATATGGAAAGGGGTTGCCAAACTTCCAAACACTAGAGTCTCCTGAAATCTGAACATATATTTTTTCATCCAATCTTCATGATACATTCACGTAATGATCAGTACACCAATTCCACTTGGATGCCCAAGTTTAGTTCTCCTTGATTGAAGCATTCGTTTGCAGTAACAGTTTGAATTTTTAGGTTTCACTCTGTTTTCTCCTACATTGACAGATGCAGTTCGAACTCAAAATCAAACAAGGTTTGTGCTAGCTTCTTCAAACTGAAAAAATAAAGTAGTTCTACGTTCTATCTCTAATGTTTGCTTCCTCTTGATGTAGCCTAAATCAGGGACTGGCGAATAACACTTATATTGAAAGGGGTTGCCAAACTTCCAAAAACGAGAGTCTCCTGAAATCTCAACATATATTTTTTCACCCAATCTTAATGATGCATTCACGTAATGATCAGTACACCAATCCCACTTGGATGCCCTAGTTTAGTTCTCCTAGACTGAAGCATTCGTTTGCAGGAACAGTTTGAATTTTTAGGTTTCACTCTCTTTTCTCCTATATTGACAGATGCAGTTCGAACTCTAAATCAAACACGGTTTGTGCTAGATTCTTGAAACTTGACACAATGCAGTAGTTCTACGTTCTATCTCTAAGGTTTGTTTCCTCTTGATGTAGTCTTAAGCAAAGACTGGTGAATAACTCATTAGATGAAAGGCATTGTTAGGCTGCCAAAAAACTACAGTCTCCTGCAATCTCAACATATATTTTTTCTTCTGACCTTCATGATACTTTCAAGTAATGAGCAGTTCACCAATCAAACTTGGATGCCCAAGTTTTGTTCTCCTAGGTTGAAGCATTCGTTTGCAGTAACAGTTTGAATTTTTAGGTTTCACTCTGTTTTCTCCTATATTGACAGATGCAGTTCGAACTCTAAATCAAACACGGTTTCTGCTAGCTTCTTGAAACTTGACACAATACAGTAGTTCTACATTCTATCTCTAAGGTTTGTTTCATCTTGATGTAGCCTTAAGCAGAGACTGGAGAATAACTCATTCAATGAAAGGCGTTGTTAGGCTGCCAAAAAACTACAGTCTCCTGAAATCACAACATATATTTATTCTTCCTACCTTCATGATACTTTCAATTAATGAGCAGTACACCAATCAAACTTGGATGCCCAAGTTTCGTTCTCCTAGGTTGAAGCATTCGTTTGCAGTAACAGTTTGAATTTTTAGGTTTCACTCTGTTTTCTCCTATATTGACAGATGCAGTTCGAACTCTAAATCAAACACAGTTTGTGCTAGCTTCTTGAAACTTGACACAATACAGTAGTTCTATGTTCTATATCTAAGGTTTGTTTCCTCTTGATGTAGCCTTATGCAGTTACTGCGAATAACACTTATATGGAAAGGGGTTCCCAAACTTCCAAACACTAGAGTCTCCTGAAATCTCAACATATATTTTTTCATCCAATCTTCATGATACTTTCACGTAATGATCAGTACACCAATCCCACTTGGATGCCCAAGTTTAGTTCTCCTTGATTGAAGCATTCGTTTGCAGTAACAGTTTGAATTTTTAGGTTTCTCTCTGTTTTCTCCTACATTGACAGATGGAGTTCGAACTCAAAATCAAACAAGGTTTGTGCTAGCTTCTTCAAACTGAAAAAATAAAGTAGTTCTACGTTCTATCTCTAAGGTTTGCTTCCTCTTGATGTAGCCTAAAGCAGGGACTGGCGAATAACACTTATATTGAAAGGGGTTGCCAAACTTCCAAAAACGAGAGTCTCCTGAAATCTCAACATATATTTTTTCACCCAATCTTAATGATGCATTCACGTAATGATCAGTACACCAATCCCACTTGGATGCCCAAGTTTAGTTCTCCTAGACTGAAGCATTCGTTTGCAGGAACAGTTTGAATTTTTAGGTTTCACTCTGTTTTCTCCTATATTGACAGATGCAGTTCGAACTCTAAATCAAACACGGTTTGTGCTAGATTCTTGAAACTTGACACAATGCAGTAGTTCTACGTTCTATCTCTAAGGTTTGTTTCCTCTTGATGTAGTCTTAAGCAAAGACTGGTGAATAACTCATTAGATGAAAGGCATTGTTAGGCTGCCAAAAAACTACAGTCTCCTGCAATCTCAACATATATTTTTTCTTCTGACCTTCATGATACTTTCAAGTAATGAGCAGTTCACCTATCAAACTTGGATGCCCAAGTTTTGTTCTCCTAGGTTGAAGCATTCGTTTGCAATAACAGTTTGAATTTTTAGGTTTCACTCTGTTTTCTCCTATATTGACAGATGCAGCTCGATCTCTAAATCAACTACAGTTTGTGCTAGCTTCTTGAAACTTGACACAATACAGTAGTTCTACGTTCTATCTCTATGTTTTGTTTCCTCTTGATGTAGCCTAATGCAGGGACTGCGAATAACACTTATATGGAAAGGGGTTGCCAAACTTCCAAACACTAGAGTCTCCTGAAATCTGAACATATATTTTTTCATCCAATCTTCATGATACATTCACGTAATGATCAGTACACCAATTCCACTTGGATGCCCAAGTTTAGTTCTCCTTGATTGAAGCATTCGTTTGCAGTAACAGTTTGAATTTTTAGGTTTCACTCTGTTTTCTCCTACATTGACAGATGCAGTTCGAACTCAAAATCAAACAAGGTTTGTGCTAGCTTCTTCAAACTGAAAAAATAAAGTAGTTCTACGTTCTATCTCTAAGGTTTGCTTCCTCTTGATGTAGCCTAAATCAGGGACTGGCGAATAACACTTATATTGAAAGGGGTTGCCAAACTTCCAAAAACGAGAGTCTCCTGAAATCTCAACATATATTTTTTCACCCAATCTTAATGATGCATTCACGTAATGATCAGTACACCAATGCCACTTGGATGCCCTAGTTTAGTTCTCCTAGACTGAAGCATTCGTTTGCAGGAACAGTTTGAATTTTTAGGTTTCACTCTGTTTTCTCCTATATTGACACATGCAGTTAGAACTCTAAATCAAACACGGTTTGTGCTAGATTCTTGAAACTTGACACAATGCAGTAGTTCTACGTTCTATCTCTAAGGTTTGTTTCCTCTTGATGTAGTCTTAAGCAAAGACTGGTGAATAACTCATTAGTTGAAAGGCATTGTTAGGCTGCCAAAAAACTACAGTCTCCTGCAATCTCAACATATATTTTTTCTTCTGACCTTCATGATACTTTCAAGTAATGAGCAGTTCACCAATCAAACTTGGATGCCCAAGTTTGTTCTCCTAGGTTGAAGCATTCGTTTGCAGTAACAGTTTGAATTTTTAGGTTTCACTCTGTTTTCTCCTATATTGACAGATGCAGTTCGAACTCTAAATCAAACACGGTTTCTGCTAGCTTCTTGAAACTTGACACAATACAGTAGTTCTACATTCTATCTCTAAGGTTTGTTTCATCTTGATGTAGCCTTAAGCAGAGACTGGAGAATAACTCATTCAATGAAAGGCGTTGTTAGGCTGCCAAAAAACTACAGTCTCCTGAAATCACAACATATATTTATTCTTCCTACATTCATGATACTTTCAATTAATGAGCAGTACACCAATCAAACTTGGATGCCCAAGTTTCGTTCTCCTAGGTTGAAGCATTCGTTTGCAGTAACAGTTTGAATTTTTAGGTTTCACTCTGTTTTCTCCTATATTGACAGATGCAGTTCGAACTCTAAATCAAACACAGTTTGTGCTAGCTTCTTGAAACTTGACACAATACAGTAGTTCTATGTTCTATATCTAAGGTTTGTTTCCTCTTGATGTAGCCTTATGCAGTTACTGCGAATAACACTTATATGGAAAGGGGTTCCCAAACTTCCAAACACTAGAGTCTCCTGAAATCTCAACATATATTTTTTCATCCAATCTTCATGATACTTTCACGTAATGATCAGTACACCAATCCCACTTGGATGCCCAAGTTTAGTTCTCCTAGATTGAAGCATTCGTTTCCAGGAACAGTTTGAATTTTTAGGTTTCACTCTGTTTTCTCCTATATTGACAGATTCAGTTCGAATTCTAAATCAAACAAGGTTTGTGCTAGCTTCTTGAAACTTGAAAAAATAAAGTAGTTCTACGTTCTATCTCTAAGGTTTGCTTCCTCTTGATGTAGCCTAAAGCAGGGACTGGCGAATAACACTTATATTGAAAGGGGTTGCCAAACTTCGAAAAACAAGAGTCTCCTGAAATCTCAACAAATATTTTTTCATCCAATCTTCATGATACATTCACATAATGATCAGTATAGAAATCCCACTTCGATGCCCAAGTTTACTTCTCCTAGACTGAAGCATTCTTTTGCAGGAACAGTTTGAATTTTTAGGTTTCACTCTGTTTTCTCCTATATTGACACATGCAGTTAGAACTCTAAATCAAACACGGTTTGCGCTAGCTTCTTGAAACTTGACACAATACAGTAGTTCTTCGTCTATCTCTAAGGTTTGTTTCCTCTTGATGTAGCCTTAAGCAGAGACTGGAGAATAACTCATTCAATAAAAGGCGTTGTTAGGCTGCCAAAAAACTACAGTCTCCTGAAATCACAACATATATTTTTTCTTCCGACCTTCATGATACTTTCAAGTAATGAGCAGTACACCAATCAAACTTGGATGCCCTAGTTTCGTTCTCCTAGGTTGAAGCATTCGTTTGCAGGAACAGTTTGAATTTTTAGGTTTCACTCTGTTTTCTCCTATATTGACACATGCAGTTCGAACTCTATATCAAACACGGTTTGTGCTAGCTTCGTGAAATTGACACAATACAGTAGTTCTACGTTCTATCTCTAAGGTTTGCTTCCTCTTGATGTAGCCTAATGCAGGGACTGGCGAATAACACTTATATTGAAAGGGGTTGCCAAACTTCCAAAAACTAGAGTCTCCTGAAATCTCAACATATATTTTTTCATCCAATTTCATGATACTCTGAAGTAATGATCAGTACACCAATCCAACTTGGATGCTCAAGTTTCGTGCTCCTACGTTGAAGCATTCGTTTGCAGGAACAGTTTGAATTTTCAGGTTTCAATCTGTTTTCTCTTATATTGACAAATATAGTTCAAACTCTAAATCAAACACGGTATGTGCTAGCTTCTTGAAACTTGACAAAATGCAGTAGTTCTACGTTCTATCTCTAAGGTTTGTTTCCTCTTGATGTAGTCTTAAGCAAAAACTGGTGAATAACTCATTCAATAAAAGGCATTGTTAGGCTGCCAAAAAACTACAGTCTCCTGTAATCTCAACATATATTTTTTCTTCCGACCTTCATGATACTTTCAAGTAATGAGCAGTACACCAATCAAACTTGGATGCCCAAGTTTTGTTCTCCTAGGTGGAAGCATTCATTTGCAGTAACAGTTTGAATTTTTAGGTTTCACTCTGTTTTCTCCTATATTGACAGATGCAGCTCGATCTCTAAATCAAACACAGTTTGTGCTAGCTTCTTGAAACTTGACACAATACAGTAGTTCTACGTTCTATCTCTATGTTTTGTTTCCTCTTGATGTAGCCTAATGCAGGGACTGCGAATAACACTTATATGGAAAGGGGTTGCCAAACTTCCAAACACTAGAATCTCCTGAAATCTGAACATATATTTTTTCATCCAATCTTCATGATACATTCACGTAATGATCAGTACACCAATTCCACTTGGATGCCCAAGTTTAGTTCTCCTTGATTGAAGCATTCGTTTGCAGTAACAGTTTGAATTTTTAGGTTTCACTCTGTTTTCTCCTACATTGACAGATGCAGTTCGAACTCAAAATCAAACAAGGTTTGTGCTAGCTTCTTGAAACTGAAAAAATAAAGTAGTTCTACGTTCTATCTCTAAGGTTTGCTTCCTCTTGATGTAGCCTAAAGCAGGGACTGGCGAATAACACTTATATTGAAAGGGGTTGCCAAACTTCGAAAAACGAGAGTCTCCTGAAATCTCAACATATATTTTTTCATCCAATCTTCATGATACATTCACGTAATGATCAGTACACCAATCCAACTTGGATGCCCAAGTTTAGTTCTCCTAGACTGAAGAATTCGTTTGCAGGAACAGTTTGAATTTTTAGGTTTCACTCTGTTTTCTCTTATATTGACACATGCAGTTAGAACTCTAAATCAAACACGGTTTGTGCTAGCTTCTTGAAACTTGACACAATACAGTAGTTCTACGTTCTATCTCTAAGGTTTGTTTCCTCTTGATGTAGCCTAAAGTATGGACTGGCGAATAACACTTATATTGAACGGGGTTGCCAAACTTTCAAAAACTAGTGTCTCCTGAAATCTCAACATATATTTTTCATCCAATTTTCATGATACATTCACGTAATGATCAGTACACGAATCCCACTTGGATGCCCAAGTTTTGTTGTTTTAGATTGAAGAATTCGTTTGCAGGAACACTTTGAATTTACAGGTTTCACTCTGTTTTCTCCTATATTGACAGATGCAGTTAGAACTCTAAATCAAACACGGTTTGTGCTAGCTGTTTGAAACTTGACACAATAAAGTAGTTCTACGTTCTATCCCTAAGGTTTGTTTCCTCTTGATGTAGCCTTAAGCAGAGACTGGCGAATAACAATTTCAATGAAAGGCATTGCTAAGCTTCTGAAAAACTACCATCTCCTGAAATCTCAACATATATTTTTTTCATCCGACCTTCATGATAATTTCAAGTAATGAGCAGTACACCAATCAAACTTGGATGCCCAAGATTCGTTCTCCTACGTTGAAGCATTCGATTGCAGGAACAGTTTGAATTTTTAGGTTTCACTCTGTTTTCTCCTATATTGACAGTTGCAGTTTGAACTCTAAATCAACACGGTTTGTGCTAGCTTCTTTAAACTTGACACAATACAGTAGTTCTACGTTCTATCCCTAAGGTTTGTTTCCTCTTGATGTAGCCTTAAGCAGAGACTGGAGAATAACTCATTCATTGAAAGGCTTTGTTAGGTTGCCAAAAAACTACAGTCTCCTGAAATCACAACATATATTTTTTCTTCTGACCTTCATGATACTTTCAAGTAATGAGCAGTACACCAATCAAACTTGGATGCCCAAGTTTCGTTCTCCTAGGTTGAAGCATTCGTTTGCAGGAACAGTTTGAATTTTTAGGTTTCACTCTGTTTTCTCCTATATTGACAGATGCAGTTTGAACTCTAAATCAACACAGTTTTTGCTAGCTTCTTGAAACTTGACACAATACAGTAGTTCTAGGTTCTATCTCTAAGTTTTGTTTCCTCTTGATGTAGCCTAATGCAGGGACTGCGAATAACACTTATATGGAAAGGGGTTGCCAAACTTCCAAACACTAGAGTCTAATGAAATCTGAACATATATTTTTCATCCAATCTTCATGATACTTTCACGTAATGATCAGTACACCAATTCCACTTGGATGCCCAAGTTTAGTTCTCTTTGATTGAAGCATTCGTTTGCAGTAACAGTTTGAATTTTTAGGTTTCACTCTGTTTTCTCCTACATTGACAGATGCAGTTCGAACTCAAAATCAAACAAGGTTTGTGCTAGCTTCTTGAAACTGAAAAAATAAAGTAGTTCTACGTTCTATCTCTAAGGTTTGCTTCCTCTTGATGTAGCCTAAAGAAGGGACTGGCGAATAACACTTATATTGAAAGGGGTTGCCAAACTTCGAAAAACGAGAGTCTCCTTAAATCTCAACATATATTTTTTCATCCAATCTTCATGATACATTCACGTAATGATCAGTACACCAATCCCACTTAGATGCCCAAGTTTAGTTCTCCTAGACTGAAGCATTCGTTTGCAGGAACAGTTTGAATTTTTAGGTTTCACTCTGTTTTCTCCTATATTGACACATGCAGTTAGAACTCTAAATCAAACACGGTTTGTGCTAGATTCTTGAAACTGGACACAATACAGTAGTTCTACGTTCTATCTCTAAGGTTTGTTTCCTCTTGATGTAGCCTAAAGTATGGACTGGCGAATAACTTTTATATTGAACGGGGTTGCCAAACTTCCAAAAACTAGTGTCTCCTGATATCTCAACATATATTTTTTCATCCAATTTTCATGATACATTCACGTAATGATCAGTACACCAATTCCACTTGGATGCCCAAGTTTTGTTCTCCAAGATTGAAGAATTCGTTTGCAGGAACACTTTGAATTTACAGGTTTCACTCTGTTTTCTACTATATTGACAGATGCAGTTAGAACTCTAAATCAAACACGGTTTGTGCTAGATTCTTGAAACTTGACACAATAAAGTAGTTCCACGTTCTATCCCTAAGGTTTGTTTCCTCTTGATGTAGCCTTAAGCAGAGACTGGCGAATAACAATTTCAATGAAAGGCATTGCTAAGCTTCCAAAAAACTACCATCTCCTGAAATCTCAACATATATTTTTTTCATCCGACTTTCATGATAATTTCAAGTAATGAGCAGTACACCAATCAAACTTGGATGCCCAAGATTCGTTCTCCTACGTTGAAGCATTCGATTGCAGGAACAGTTTGAATTTTTAGGTTTCACTCTGTTTTCTCCTATATTGACAGATGCAGTTCAAACTCTAAATCAAACACGGTTGGTGCTAGCTTCGTGAAACTTGACACAATACAGTAGTTCTACGTTTTATCTCTAAGGTTTGGTTCCTCTTGATGTAGCCTAATGCAGGGACTGCGAATAACACTTATATGGAAAGGGGTTGCCAAACTTCCAAACACTAGAGTCTCCTGAAATCTCAACATATATTTTTTCATCCAATCTTCATGATACATTCACGTAATGATCAGTACACCAATCCCACTTGGATGCCCAAGTTTAGTTCTCCTAGATTGAACCATTCGTTTCCAGGAACAGTTCGAATTTTTAGGTTTCACTCTGTTTTCTCCTATATTGACAGTTGCAGTACGAACTCTAAATCAACACGGTTTGTGCTAGCTTCTTGAAACTTGACACAATACAGTAGTTCTACGTTCTATCTCTAAGGTTTGTTTCACTTGATGTAGCCTTAAGCAGAGATTTTAGAATAACTCATTCAATGAAAGGCGTTGTTAGGCTGCCAAAAAACTACAGTCTCCTGAAATTACAACGTATATTTTTTCTTCCGACCTTCATGATACTTTCAAGTAATGAGCAGTACACCAATCAAACTTGGATGCCCAAGTTTCGTTCTCCTAGGTTGAAGCATTCGTTTGCAGTAACAGTTTGAATTTTTAGGTTTCACTCTGTTTTCTCATATATTGACAGTTGCAGTTCGAACTCGAAATCAACACGGTTTGTGCTAGCGTCTTGAAACTTGACACAATACAGTAGTTCTACGTTCTATCTCTAAGGTTTGTTTCCTCTTGATGTAGCCTTAAGCAGAGACTGGAGAATAACTCATTCAATGAAAGGCGTTGTTAGGCTGCCAAAAAACTGCAGTCTCCTGAAATCACAACATATATTTTTTCTTCCGACCTTCATGATACTTTCAAGTAATGAGCAGTACACCAATCAAACTTGGATGCCCAAGTTTCGTTCTCCTAGTTGAAGCATTCGTTTGTGCTAGCCTCTTGAAACTTGACACAATAGAGTAGTTCTACGTTCTATCTCTAAGTTTTGTTTCCTCTTGATGTAGCCTAATGCAGGGACTGCGAATAACACTTATATGGAAAGGGGTTGCCAAACTTCCAAACACTAGAGTCTCCTGAAATCTCAACATATATTTTTTCATCCAATCGTCAGGATACATTCACTTAAGGATCAGTACACGAATCCCACTTCGATGCCCAAGTTTAGTTCTCCTAGATTGAAGCATTCGTATCCAGGAACAGTATGAATTTTTAGGTTTCACTCTGTTTTCTCCTATATTGACAAATATAGTTCAAACTCTAAATCAAACAAGGTTTGTGCTACCTTCTGGAAACTTGACAAAATAAAGTAGTTCTGCGTTCTATCTCTAAGGTTTGTTTCCTCTTGATGTAGCCTTAAGCAGAGACTGGAGAATAACTTATTCAATGAAAGGCGTTGTTATGCTGCCAAAAAACTACAGTGTCCTGAAATCACAACATATATTTTTTCTTCTGACCTTCATGATACTTTCAAGTAATGAGCAGTACACCAATCAAACTTGCATGCCCTAGTTTCGTTGTCCTAGGTTGAAGCATTCGTTTGCAAGAACAGTTTGAATTTTTACGTTTCACTCTGTTTTCTTTTATATTGAGACATGCATTTAGAACTCTAAATCAAACACGGTTTGTGCTAGCTTCTTGAAACTTGACACAATAAAGTAGTTCTACGTTCTATACCTAAGGTTTGTTTCCTCTTGATGTAGCCTTAAGCAGAGACTGGCGAATAACACTTTCAATGAAAGGCATTGTTAAGCTTCCAAAAAAATACCATCTCCTGAAATCTCAACATATATTTTTTCATCCTACCTTCATGATACTTTCAAGTAATAAGCAGTACACCAATCAAACTTAGATGCCCAAGTTTCGTTCTCCTAGGTTGAAGCATTCATTTGCAGGAAGAGTTTGAATTTTTACGTTTCACTCTGTTTTCTCCTATATTGACAGATGCAGTTCGAACTGTAAATCAAACACGGTTTGGGCTAGCTTCTTGAAACTTGACACAATGCAGTAGTTCTACGTTCTATCTCTAAGGTTTGTTTCCTCTTGATGTAGTCTTAAGCAAAGACTGGTGAATAACTCATTCAATGAAAGGCATTGTTAGGCTGCAAAAAAACTACAGTCTCCTGCAATCTCAACATATATTTTTTCTTCCGACCTTCATGATACTTTCAAGTAATGAGCAGTTCACCAATCAAACTTGGATGCCCAAGTTTTTTTCTCCTAGGTTGAAGCATTCCTTTGCAGTAACAGTTTGAATTTTTAGGTTTCACTCTGTTTTCTCCTATATTGACAGATGCAGTTCGAACTCTAAATCAAACACGGTTTCTGCTAGCTTCTTGAAACTTGACACAATACAGTAGTTCTACGTTTTATCTCTAAGGTTTGTTTCATCTTGATGTAGCCTTAAGCAGAGACTGGAGAATAACTCATTCAATGAAAGGCGTTGTTAGGCTGCCAAAAAACTACAGTCTCCTGAAATCACAACATATATTTATTCTTCCTACCTTCATGATACTTTCAATTAATGAGCAGTACACCAATCAAACTTGGATGCCCACGTTTCGTCATCCTATTTTGAAGCATTCGTTTGCAGTAACAGTTTGAATTTTTAGGTTTCACTCTGTTTTCTCCTATATTGACAGAAGCAGTACGAACTCTAAATCAACACGGTTTGTGCTAGCTTCTTGAAACTTGACACAATACAGTAGTTCTACGTTCTATCTCTAAGGTTTGTTTCCTCTTGATGTAGCCTTAAGCAGAGACTGGAGAATAACTTATTCAATGAAAGGCGTTGTTATGCTGCCAAAAAACTTCAGTCTCCTGAAATCACAACATATATTTTTTCTTCCGATCTTCATGATACTTTCAAGTAATGAGCAGTACACCACTCAAACTTGGATGCCCTAGTTTCCTTTTCTAGGTTGAAGCATTCGTTGGCAGTAACAGTTTGAATTTTTAGGTTTCACTCTGTTTTCTCCTATATTGACAGATGCAGTTCGAACTCTAAATCAACACGGTTTGTGCTAGCTTCTTGAAACTTTACACAATACAGTAGTTCTACGTTCTATCTCTAAGGTTTGTTTCCTCTTGATGTAGTCTTAAGTAAAGAACGGTGAATAACTCATTCAATGAAAGGCGTTGTTAGGCTGGCAAAAAACTACAGTCTCCTGTAATCTCAACATATATTTTTTCTTCCGACTTTCATGATACTTTCAAGTAATGAGCAGTACACCAATCAAACTTGGATGTCCAAGTTTCGATCTATTGGGTTGAAGCATTCGTTTGCAGTAAGAGTTTGAATTTTTAGGTTTCACTCTGTTTTCTCCTATATTGACAGATGCAGTTCAAACTCTAAATCAAACACAGTTTGTGCTAGCTTCTTGAACTTGACACAATACAGTAGTTCTAGGTTCTATCTCTAAGTTTTGTTTCCTCTTGATGTAGTCTAATGCAGGGACTGCAAATAACACTTATATGGAAAGGGGTTGCCAAACTTCCAAACACTAGAGTCTCCTGAAATCTCAACATATATTTTTTCATCCAATCGTCAGGATACATTAACTTAAGGATCAGTACACGAATCCCACTTGGATGCCCAAGTTTAGTTCTCCTAGATTGAAGCATTCGTATCCAGGAACAGTTTGAATTTTAGGTTTCACTCTGTTTTCTCCTATATTGACAAATATAGTTCAAACTCTAAATCAAACAAGGTTTGTGCTACCTTCTGGAAACTTGACAAAATAAAGTAGTTCTACGTTCTATCTCTAAGGTTTGCTTCCTCTGGATGTAGCCTAACCAGGGACTGGCAAATAACACTTATATTGAAAGGGGTTGCCAAACTTACAAAAACTAGAGTCTCCGGAAATCTCAACATATATTTTTTCATCCAACCATCATGATACATTCACGTAATGATCAGTACACCAATCCCACTTGGATGTCCAGTTTAGTTCTCCTAGATTGAAGCATTCGTTTCCAGGAACAGTTTGAATTTTTAGGTTTCACTCTGTTTTCTCCTATATTGACAGATGCAGTTCGAACTCTAAATCAAACACGGTTTGTGCTAGCTTCTTGAAATTTGACACAATACAGTAGTTGTACGTTCTATCTCTAAGGTTTGTTTCGTCTTGATGTAGTCTTAAGCAGAGACTGGAGAATAACTCATTCAATGAAAAGCGTTGTTACGCTGCCAAAAAACTACAGTGTCCTGAAATCACAACATATATTGTTTCTTCCGACCTTCATGATACTTTCAAGTAATGAGCAGTACACCAATCAAACTTGCATGCCCTAGTTTCGTTGTCCTAGGTTGAAGCATTCGTTTGCAAGAACAGTTTGAAATTTTACGTTTCACTCTGTTTTCTCCTATATTGACACATGCAGTTAGAACTCTAAATCACACACGGTTTGTGCAGGCTTCTTGAAAACTTGACACAATAAAGTAGTTCTACGTTCTATACGTAAGGTTTGTTTCCTCTTGATGTAGCCTTAAGCAGAGACTGGCGAATAACACTTTCAATGAAAGCGTTGTTAAGCTTCCAAAAACTACCATCTCCTGAAATCTCAAATAATATTTTTTCATCCGACCTTCATGATTACTTTCAAGTAATTAAGCAGTACACCAATCAAACTTGGATGCCCAAGTTTTCGTATTCCTAGGTTTGAAGCATTCGGTTGCAGAGACAGTTGAATTTTTACGTTTCACTCTGTTATTTCCTATATTGACAGATGCAGTTCGAACTCTAAATCAAACACGGTTTGTGCCAGCTTTTTGAAACTTGACACAATACAGAAGTTCTACCTTCTATCTCTAAGGTTTGTTTCCTCTTGATGTAGCCTTAAGAAGAGACTGGAGAATAACTCATTCAATGAAAGGCGTTGTTAGGCTGCCAAAAAACTACAGTCTCCTGAAATCACAACGTATATGTTTTCTTCCGACCTTCATGATACTTTCAAGTAATGTGCAGTACACCAATCAAACTTGGATGCCCAAGTTCATTCTCCTAGGTTGAAGCATTCGTTTGCAGTAACAGTTTTGAATTTTTAGGTTTCACTCTGTTTTCTCCTATATTGACAGATGCAGTTCGAACTCTAAATCAACAAGGTTTGTGCTAGCTTCTTGAAACATGACACAATACAGTAGTTCTACGTTCTATCTCTAAGTTTTGTTTCCCTTGATGTAGCCTAATGCAGGACTGCGAATAACACTTATATGGAAAGGGTTGCCAAACTTCCAAACACTAGAGTCTCCTGAAATCTCAACATATATTTTTTCATCCAATCTTCATGATACATTCACGTAATGATCAGTACACCAATCCCACTTGGAAGCCATGTTTAGTTCTTCTAGATTGAAGCATTCGTTTCCAGGAACAGTTTGAATTTTAGGTTTCACTCTGTTTCCTCCTATATTGACAGATGCAGTTCGAACTCTAATCAAACAAGGTTTGTGCTAGCTTCTTGAAACTTGAAAAAATAAAGTAGTTCTACGTTCTATTTCTAAGGTTTGCTTCCTCTTGTTGTAGCCTAAAGCAGGGACTGGCGAATAACACTTATATTGAAAGGGGTTGCCAATCTTCGAAAAACGAGAGTCTCCTGAAATCTCAACATATATTTTTTCTTCCAATCTTCATGATATATTCACGTAATGATCAGTACACCAATCTCACTTGGATGCCCAAGTTTAGTTCTCCTAGACTGAAGCATTCGTTTGCAGGAACAGTTTGAATTTTTAGGTTTCACTCTGTTTTCTCCTATATTGACAGATGCAGTTCGAACTCTAATCAAACAAGGTTTGTGCTAGCTTCTTGAACTTGACAACAATACAGTAGTTCTACGTTCTATCTCTAAGGTTTGTTTCCTCTTGATGTAGCCTTAAGCAGAGACTGGAGAATAACTCATTCAATGAAAGGGCATTGTTAGGCTGCCAAAAAACTACTGTGTCCTGAAATCACAACATTTATTTTTTCTTGCGACCTTCATGATACTCTCAAGTAATGAGCAGTACACCAATCAAACTTGGATGCCCAAGTTTCGTACTCCTCGGTTGAAGATTCGTTTGCAGTAACAGTTTGAAGTTTTAGGTTTCAATCT
This sequence comes from Callospermophilus lateralis, assembly GCF_048772815.1. Lineage (NCBI taxonomy): Eukaryota > Metazoa > Chordata > Mammalia > Rodentia > Sciuridae > Callospermophilus > Callospermophilus lateralis. Next base: position 26,173 of record NW_027518054.1, read on the forward strand.
GTTTTCTCCTATATTGACAGATGCAGTTCGAACTCTAAATCAAACCTGGTTTTTGCTAGCTTCTTGAACTTGACACAATAAAGTAGTTCTACGTTCTATCTCTAAGTTTTGTTTCCTCTTGATGTAGCCTAAGCAGGACCTGCGAATAACACTTTCAAATGAAAGGCGTTGTTAAGCTTCCAAAACACTAGAGTCTCCTGAAATCTCAACATATATTCTTTCATCCAATCTTCATGATTCATTTCAAGTATTGATCAGTAGACCCATCACACTTGGATGCCCAAGTTTAGTTCTCCTAGATTGAAGCATTCCGTTTCCAGGAACAGTTAGAATTTATAGGTTTCACTCTGTTTTCTCCTATATTGACAGATGCAGTTAGAACTCTAAATCAAACACGGTTTGTGCTAGCTTCTTGAAACTTGACACAGTAAAGTAGTTCTACGTTTCTATCTCTAAGGTTTGTTTCCTCTTGTATCCTAAAGCTGGGACTGGCGAATAACACTTATACTGAAAGGGTTGCCAAACTTCCAACACACTAGAGTCTCGTGAAATCTCAACATATATTATTTCATCCAATCTTCATGATACTTTCCAAGTAATGATCAGTACACCAATCCCACTTGGATGCCAAAGTTTAGTTCTCCTAGATTGAAGCATTGTTTTGGAGTAACAGTTTGAATTTTTTAGGTTTCACTCTGTTTTCTCCTATATTGGACAAATGTAGTTCGAACTCTAAATCAAACACGGTTTGTGCTAGCTTCTTGAAACTTGAAACAGTAAAGTAGTTCTACATTCTATTTTTATTTTTTGTTCCCTCTGGATGTAGACCTAAGCAGAGACTGACGAAAGACACATTCAATGAAAGGCGTTGTTAGGCTGCCAAAATACTACAGCTGAAATCACAACCTATATTTTTTCTTCCGACCTTCATGATACTTTCAAGTAATGAGCAGTACACCAATCAAACTTGGATGCCCTAGTTTCGTTCTCCTAGGTTGAAGCATTTGTTTGCAGGAACATTTTGAATTTTTACGTTTTACTCTGTTTTCTCCTATATTGACAAATGCAGTTAGAACTCTAAATCAAACATGGTTTGTGCTAGCTTCTTGAAACTTGACACAATAAAGTAGTTCTAGGTTCTATACGTAAGGTTTGTTTCCTCTTGATGTAGCCTTAAGCAGAGACTGGCGAATAACACTTTCAATAAAAGGCGTTGTTAAGCTTCCAAAAAACTACCATCTCCTGAAATCTCAACATTTATTTTTTCATCCGACCTTCATGATACTTTCAAGTAATAAGCAGTACACCAATCAAACTTGGAAGCCCAAGTGTCGTTCTCCTAGGTTGAAGCATTCGTTTGCCGAAACAGTTTGAATTTTTACGTTTCACTCTGTTTTCTCCTATATTGACAGATGCAGTTCGAACTCTAAATCAAACAGGTTTGTGCTAGCTTCTTGAAACTTGACACAATACAGTAGTTCTACATTCTATCTCTAAGGTTTGTTTCCTCTTGATGTAGCCTTAAGCAGAGACTGGAGAATAACTCATTCAATGAAAGGCGTTGTTAGGCTGCCAAAAACTACAGTCTCCTGAAATCACAACATATATTTTTTCTTCCGACCTTCATGATACTTTCAAGTAATGAGAAGTACACCAATCAAACTTGGATGCCCATGTTTTGTTCTCCTAGGTTGAAGCACTCTTTTCCAGTAACAGTTTGAATTTTTAGGTTGCACTGGGTTTTCTGCTATATTGACAGATGCAGTTCGAACTCTAAATCAACACGGTTTGTGCTAGCTTCATGAAACATGACACAATACAGTAGTTCTACGTTCTATCTCTAAGTTTTGTTTCCTCTTGATGTAGCCTAATGCAGGGACTGCGAATAACACTTATATGGAAAGGGGTTGCCAAACTTCCAAACACTAGAGTCTCCTGAAATCTCAACATATATTTTTTCATCCAATCTTCATCATACATTCACGTAATGATCAGTACACCAATCCCACTTGGATGCCCAAGTTTAGTTCTCCTAGATTGAAGCCTTCGTTTCCAGGAACAGTTTGAATTTTTAGGTTTCATTCTGTTTTCTCCTACATTGACAGGTGCAGTTCGAACTCTAAATCAACACGGTTTGTGCTAGCTTCTTGAAACTTGACACAATACAGTAGTTCTACGTTCTATCTCTAAGGTTTGTTTCCTCTTGATGTAGCCTTAAGCAGAGACTGGAGAATAACTCATTCAATGAAAGGCAATGTTAGGCTGCCAAAAAACTACAGTGTCCTGAAATCACAACATATATTTTTTCTTCTGACCTTCATGATACTTTCAAGTAATGAGCAGTACACCAATCAAACTTGGATGCCCAAGTTTCGTTCTCCTAGGTTGAAGCATTCGTTTGCAGTAACAGTTTGAATTTTTAGGTTTCACTCTGTTTTCTCCTATATTGACAGATGCAGTTCGAACTCTAAATCAAACACAGTTTGTGCTAGCTTCTTGAAACTTGACACAATACAGTAGTTCTACGTTCTATCTCTAAGTTTTGTTTCCTCTTGATGTAGCCTAATGCAGGGACTGCGAATAACACTTATATGGAAAGGGGTTGCCAAACTTCCAAACACTAGAGTCTCCTGAAATCTCAACATATATTTTTTCATAAAATCTTCATGATACATTCACGTAATGATCAGTACACCAATCCCACTTGGATTCCCAAGTTTAGTTCTCCTAGATTGAAGCATTGGTTTCCAGGAACAGTTTGAATTTTTAGGTTTCACTCTGTTTTCTCCTATATTGACAGATGCAGTTTGAACTCTAAATCAAACAAGGTTTGTGATAGCTTCTTGAAACTTGAAAAAATAAAGAAGTTCTACATTCTATCTCTAAGGTTTGCTTCCTCTTGATGTAGCCTAAAGCAGTTACTGGCGAATAACACTTATATTGAACGGGGTTGCCAAACTTCGAAAAACGAGAGTCTCCTGAAATCTCAACAAATATTTTTTCATCCAATCTTCATGATACATTCACGTAATGATCAGTACACGAATCCCTCTTGGATGCCCAAGTTTAGTTCTCCTAGATTGAAGCATACGTTTCCAGGAACAGTTTGAATTTTTAGGTTTCGCTCTGTTTTCTCCTATATAGACAGATGCAGTACGAACTCTAAATCAACACGGTTTGTGCTAGCTTCTTGAAACTTGACACAATACAGTAGGTCTACGTTCTATCTCTAAGGTTTGTTTCCTCTTGATGTAGTCTTAAGTAAAGAACGGTGAATAACTCATTCAATGAAAGGCGTTGTTAGGCTGGCAAAAAACTACAGTCTCCTGTAATCTCAACATATATTTTTTCTTCCGACTTTCATGATACTTTCAAGTAATGAGCAGTACACCAATCAAACTTGGATGTCCAAGTTTCGATCTATTGGGTTGAAGCATTCGTTTGCAGTAAGAGTTTGAATTTTTAGGTTTCACTCTGTTTTCTCCTATATTGACAGATGCAGTTCAAACTCTAAATCAAACACAGTTTGTGCTAGCTTCTTGAACTTGACACAATACAGTAGTTCTAGGTTCTATCTCTAAGTTTTGTTTCCTCTTGATGTAGTCTAATGCAGGGACTGCAAATAACACTTATATGGAAAGGGGTTGCCAAACTTCCAAACACTAGAGTCTCCTGAAATCTCAACATATATTTTTTCATCCAATCGTCAGGATACATTAACTTAAGGATCAGTACACGAATCCCACTTGGATGCCCAAGTTTAGTTCTCCTAGATTGAAGCATTCGTATCCAGGAACAGTTTGAATTTTTAGGTTTCACTCTGTTTTCTCCTATATTGACAAATATAGTTCAAACTCTAAATCAAACAAGGTTTGTGCTACCTTCTGGAAACTTGACAAAATAAAGTAGTTCTACGTTCTATCTCTAAGGTTTGCTTCCTCTGGATGTAGCCTAACCAGGGACTGGCAAATAACACTTATATTGAAAGGGGTTGCCAAACTTACAAAAACTAGAGTCTCCGGAAATCTCAACATATATTTTTTCATCCAACCATCATGATACATTCACGTAATGATCAGTACACCAATCCCACTTGGATGTCCAAGTTTAGTTCTCCTAGATTGAAGCATTCGTTTCCAGGAACAGTTTGAATTTTTAGGTTTCACTCTGTTTTCTCCTATATTGACAGATGCAGTTCGAACTCTAAATCAAACACGGTTTGTGCTAGCTTCTTGAAATTTGACACAATACAGTAGTTGTACGTTCTATCTCTAAGGTTTGTTTCGTCTTGATGTAGTCTTAAGCAGAGACTGGAGAATAACTCATTCAATGAAAAGCGTTGTTACGCTGCCAAAAAACTACAGTGTCCTGAAATCACAACATATATTTTTTCTTCCGACCTTCATGATACTTTCAAGTAATGAGCAGTACACCAATCAAACTTGCATGCCCTAGTTTCGTTGTCCTAGGTTGAAGCATTCGTTTGCAAGAACAGTTTGAATTTTTACGTTTCACTCTGTTTTCTCCTATATTGACACATGCAGTTAGAACTCTAAATCACACACGGTTTGTGCAGGCTTCTTGAAACTTGACACAATAAAGTAGTTCTACGTTCTATACGTAAGGTTTGTTTCCTCTTGATGTAGCCTTAAGCAGAGACTGGCGAATAACACTTTCAATGAAAGGCGTTGTTAAGCTTCCAAAAAACTACCAACTCCTGAAATCTCAAAATATATTTTTTCATCCGACCTTCATGATACTTTCAAGTAATAAGCAGTACACCAATCAAACTTGGATGCCCAAGTTTCGTATTCCTAGGTTGAAGCATTCGGTTGCAGAGACAGTTTGAATTTTTACGTTTCACTCTGTTATTTCCTATATTGACAGATGCAGTTCGAACTCTAAATCAAACACGGTTTGTGCCAGCTTTTTGAAACTTGACACAATACAGAAGTTCTACCTTCTATCTCTAAGGTTTGTTTCCTCTTGATGTAGCCTTAAGAAGAGACTGGAGAATAACTCATTCAATGAAAGGCGTTGTTAGGCTGCCAAAAAACTACAGTCTCCTGAAATCACAACGTATATGTTTTCTTCCGACCTTCATGATACTTTCAAGTAATGTGCAGTACACCAATCAAACTTGGATGCCCAAGTTTCATTCTCCTAGGTTGAAGCATTCGTTTGCAGTAACAGTTTGAATTTTTAGGTTTCACTCTGTTTTCTCCTATATTGACAGATGCAGTTCGAACTCTAAATCAACAAGGTTTGTGCTAGCTTCTTGAAACATGACACAATACAGTAGTTCTACGTTCTATCTCTAAGTTTTGTTTCCTCTTGATGTAGCCTAATGCAGGGACTGCGAATAACACTTATATGGAAAGGGGTTGCCAAACTTCCAAACACTAGAGTCTCCTGAAATCTCAACATATATTTTTTCATCCAATCTTCATGATACATTCACGTAATGATCAGTACACCAATCCCACTTGGATGCCCAAGTTTAGTTCTCCTAAATTGAAGCATTCGTTTAAAGGAACAGTTTGAATTTTTAGGTTTCACTCTGTTTTGTCCTACATTGTCAGGTGCAGTTCGAACTCTAAATCAACACGGTTTGTGCTAGCTTCAGGAAACTTGACACAATACAGTAGTTCTACGTTCTATCTCTAAGGTTTGTTTCGTCTTGATGTAGCCTTAAGCAGAGACTGGAGAATAACTCATTCAATGAAAGGCATTGTTAGGCTGCCAAAAAACTACAGTGTCCTGAAATCACAACATATATTTTTTCTTCCGACCTTCATGATACTTTCAAGTAATGAGCAGTACACCAATCAAACTTGGATGCCCAAGTTTCGTTCTCCTCGGCTGAAGCATTCGTTTGCAGTAACAGTTTGAATTATAAGGTTTCACTCTGTTTTCTCCTATATTGACAGATGCAGTTCGAACTTTAAATCAAACACAGTTTGTGCTAGCTTCTTGAAACTTGACACAATACAGTAGTTCTACGTTCTATCTCTAAGTTTTGTTTCCTCTTGATGTAGCCTAATGCAGGGACTGCGAATAACACTTATATGGAAAGGGGTTGCCAAACTTCCAAACACTAGAGTCTCCTGAAATCTCAACATATATTTTTTCATCCAATCTTCATGATACATTCACGTAATGATCAGTACACCAATCCCACTTGGAAGCCCATGTTTAGTTCTCCTAGATTGAAGCATTCGTTTCCAGGAACAGTTTGAATTTTTAGGTTTCACTCTGTTTCCTCCTATATTGACAGATGCAGTTCGAACTCTAAATCAAACAAGGTTTGTGCTAGCTTCTTGAAACTTGAAAAAATAAAGTAGTTCTACGTTCTAATTCTAAGGTTTGCTTCCTCTTGTTGTAGCCTAAAGCAGGGACTGGCGAATAACACTTATATTGAAAGGGGTTGCCAATCTTCGAAAAACGAGAGTCTCCTGAAATCTCAACATATATTTTTTCTTCCAATCTTCATGATATATTCACGTAATGATCAGTACACCAATCTCACTTGGATGCCCAAGTTTAGTTCTCCTAGACTGAAGCATTCGTTTGCAGGAACAGTTTGAATTTTTAGGTTTCACTCTGTTTTCTCCTATATTGACAGATGCAGTTCGAACTCTAAATCAAACAAGGTTTGTGCTAGCTTCTTGAAACTTGACACAATACAGTAGTTCTACGTTCTATCTCTAAGGTTTGTTTCCTCTTGATGTAGCCTTAAGCAGAGACTGGAGAATAACTCATTCAATGAAAGGCATTGTTAGGCTGCCAAAAAACTACTGTGTCCTGAAATCACAACATTTATTTTTTCTTGCGACCTTCATGATACTCTCAAGTAATGAGCAGTACACCAATCAAACTTGGATGCCCAAGTTTCGTACTCCTCGGTTGAAGATTCGTTTGCAGTAACAGTTTGAAGTTTTAGGTTTCAATCTGTTTTCTCCTATATTGACAGATGCAGTTCGAACTCTAAATCAAACACGGTTTGTGCTAGCTTCTTGAAACAGACACAATACAGTAGTTCTACGTTCTATCTCTAAGTTTTGTTTCCTCTTGATGTAGCCTAATGCATGGGACTGCGAATAACACTTATATGGAAAGGGCATGCCAAACTTCCAATCACTAGAGTCTCCTGAAATCTCAACATATATTTTTTCATAAATCTTCATGATACATTCACGTAATGATCAGTAGACCAATCCCACTTGGATGCCCACGTTTAGTTCTCCTAGATTGAAGCATTCGTTTCCAGGAACAGTTTGAATTTTTAGGTTTCACTCTGTTTTCTCCTATATTGACAGATGCCAGTTCGAACTCTAAATCAAACAGGGTTTGGCTAGCTTCTTGAAACTTGAAAAATAAAGTAGTTCTACGTTCTATCTCTAAAGTTTGCTTCCTCTTGTGATGTAGCCTAAAGCAGGGACTGGCGAATAACACTTATATTGAAAGGGGTTGCGAAACTTCGAAAAACGAGAGTCTCCTGAAATCTCAACATATATTTTTTCATCCAATCTTCATGATACATTCACGTAATGATCAGTACACGAATCCCTCTTGGATGCCCAAGTTTAGTTCTCCTAGATTGAAGCATACGTTTTCAGGAACAGTTTGAATTTTTAGGTTTCGCTCTGTTTTCTCCTATATAGACAGATGCAGTACGAACTCTAAATCAACACGGTTTGTGCTAGCTTCTTGAAACTTGACACAATACATTAGGTCTACGTTCTATCTCTAAGGTTTGTTTCCTCTTGATGTAGCCTTAAGCAGAGATTGGAGAATAACTCATTCAATGAAAGGCGTTGTTAGGCTGCCAAAAAACTACAGTCTCCTGAAATCACAACCTATATTTTTTCTTCCGACCTTCATGATACTTTCAAGTAATGAGCAGTACACCAATCAAACTTGGATGCCCTAGTTTCGTTCTCCTAGGTTGAAGCATTTGTTTGCAGGAACATTTTGAATTTTTACGTTTTACTCTGTTTTCTCCTATATTGACAAATGCAGTTAGAACTCTAAATCAAACATGGTTTGTGCTAGCTTCTTGAAACTTGACACAATAAAGTAGTTCTAGGTTCTATACGTAAGGTTTGTTTCCTCTTGATGTAGCCTTAAGCAGAGACTGGCGAATAACACTTTCAATAAAAGGCGTTGTTAAGCTTCCAAAAAACTACCATCTCCTGAAATCTCAACATTTATTTTTTCATCCGACCTTCATGATACTTTCAAGTAATAAGCAGTACACCAATCAAACTTGGAAGCCCAAGTGTCGTTCTCCTAGGTTGAAGCATTCGTTTGCCGAAACAGTTTGAATTTTTACGTTTCACTCTGTTTTCTCCTATATTGACAGATGCAGTTCGAACTCTAAATCAAACAGGTTTGTGCTAGCTTCTTGAAACTTGACACAATACAGTAGTTCTACATTCTATCTCTAAGGTTTGTTTCCTCTTGATGTAGCCTTAAGCAGAGACTGGAGAATAACTCATTCAATGAAAGGCGTTGTTAGGCTGCCAAAAACTACAGTCTCCTGAAATCACAACATATATTTTTTCTTCCGACCTTCATGATACTTTCAAGTAATGAGAAGTACACCAATCAAACTTGGATGCCCATGTTTTGTTCTCCTAGGTTGAAGCACTCTTTTCCAGTAACAGTTTGAATTTTTAGGTTGCACTGGGTTTTCTGCTATATTGACAGATGCAGTTCGAACTCTAAATCAACACGGTTTGTGCTAGCTTCATGAAACATGACACAATACAGTAGTTCTACGTTCTATCTCTAAGTTTTGTTTCCTCTTGATGTAGCCTAATGCAGGGACTGCGAATAACACTTATATGGAAAGGGGTTGCCAAACTTCCAAACACTAGAGTCTCCTGAAATCTCAACATATATTTTTTCATCCAATCTTCATCATACATTCACGTAATGATCAGTACACCAATCCCACTTGGATGCCCAAGTTTAGTTCTCCTAGATTGAAGCCTTCGTTTCCAGGAACAGTTTGAATTTTTAGGTTTCATTCTGTTTTCTCCTACATTGACAGGTGCAGTTCGAACTCTAAATCAACACGGTTTGTGCTAGCTTCTTGAAACTTGACACAATACAGTAGTTCTACGTTCTATCTCTAAGGTTTGTTTCCTCTTGATGTAGCCTTAAGCAGAGACTGGAGAATAACTCATTCAATGAAAGGCAATGTTAGGCTGCCAAAAAACTACAGTGTCCTGAAATCACAACATATATTTTTTCTTCTGACCTTCATGATACTTTCAAGTAATGAGCAGTACACCAATCAAACTTGGATGCCCAAGTTTCGTTCTCCTAGGTTGAAGCTTCGTTTGCAGTAACAGTTTGAATTTTTAGGTTTCACTCTGTTTTCTCCTATATTGACAGATGCAGTTCGAACTCTAAATCAAACACAGTTTGTGCTAGCTTCTTGAAACTTGACACAATACAGTAGTTCTACGTTCTATCTCTAAGTTTTGTTTCCTCTTGATGTAGCCTAATGCAGGGACTGCGAATAACACTTATATGGAAAGGGGTTGCCAAACTTCCAAACACTAGAGTCTCCTGAAATCTCAACATATATTTTTTCATAAAATCTTCATGATACATTCACGTAATGATCAGTACACCAATCCCACTTGGATTCCCAAGTTTAGTTCTCCTAGATTGAAGCATTGGTTTCCAGGAACAGTTTGAATTTTTAGGTTTCACTCTGTTTTCTCCTATATTGACAGATGCAGTTTGAACTCTAAATCAAACAAGGTTTGTGATAGCTTCTTGAAACTTGAAAAAATAAAGAAGTTCTACATTCTATCTCTAAGGTTTGCTTCCTCTTGATGTAGCCTAAAGCAGTTACTGGCGAATAACACTTATATTGAACGGGGTTGCCAAACTTCGAAAAACGAGAGTCTCCTGAAATCTCAACAAATATTTTTTCATCCAATCTTCATGATACATTCACGTAATGATCAGTACACGAATCCCTCTTGGATGCCCAAGTTTAGTTCTCCTAGATTGAAGCATACGTTTCCAGGAACAGTTTGAATTTTTAGGTTTCGCTCTGTTTTCTCCTATATAGACAGATGCAGTACGAACTCTAAATCAACACGGTTTGTGCTAGCTTCTTGAAACTTGACACAATACAGTAGGTCTACGTTCTATCTCTAAGGTTTGTTTCCTCTTGATGTAGCCTTAAGCAGAGATTGGAGAATAACTCATTCAATGAAAGGCGTTGTTAGGCTGCCAAAAAACTACAGTCTCCTGAAATCACAACCTATATTTTTTCTTCCGACCTTCATGATACTTTCAAGTAATGAGCAGTACACCAATCAAACTTGGATGCCCTAGTTTCGTTCTCCTAGGTTGAAGCATTTGTTTGCAGGAACATTTTGAATTTTTACGTTTTACTCTGTTTTCTCCTATATTGACAAATGCAGTTAGAACTCTAAATCAAACATGGTTTGTGCTAGCTTCTTGAAACTTGACACAATAAAGTAGTTCTAGGTTCTATACGTAAGGTTTGTTTCCTCTTGATGTAGCCTTAAGCAGAGACTGGCGAATAACACTTTCAATAAAAGGCGTTGTTAAGCTTCCAAAAAACTACCATCTCCTGAAATCTCAACATTTATTTTTTCATCCGACCTTCATGATACTTTCAAGTAATAAGCAGTACACCAATCAAACTTGGAAGCCCAAGTGTCGTTCTCCTAGGTTGAAGCATTCGTTTGCAGAAACAGTTTGAATTTTTACGTTTCACTCTGTTTTCTCCTATATTGACAGATGCAGTTGGAACTCTAAATCAAACAGGTTTGTGCTAGCTTCTTGAAACTTGACACAATACAGTAGTTCTACGTTCTATCTCTAAGTTTTGATTCCTCTGATGTAGCCTAATGCACGGACTGCGAATAACACTTATATGGAAAGGGTTGCCAAACTTCCAAACACTAGAGTCTCCTGAAATCTCAACATATATTTTTTCATCCAATCTTCATGATACATTCACGTA
>NW_027518055.1:0-37189 GCF_048772815.1 Callospermophilus lateralis
TTTTCTTTTCTTTTTTTTTTTTTTTTTTTTTTTTTTTTTTTTTTTTTTTTTTTAACTCCCCTTCACTACTCACTGTGTCCACTAAGTCCACTTAGCTGCCCAATTTTCACTCTTCTAGGATGAAGCGTTCGTTACCAGTAACAGTTTGAATTTTTAGGTTTCACTCTATTTCCTCCTATACAGATAGATGTGTTTTCTAAGTCTAAATCAAACACGGTTTGTGCTAGCTCCTTGAAACTTGACAAAATAAAGTAGTTCTAAGTTCTGTCTTTGTGGTTTGTTTCCTCTTGAAATAGCCACAAGCAAAGACTGCATAAAACACCTTCATTGGAAAGGTGTGCCAAGCTTCCAAAAAACTACTGGTTTTCAGAATACTCGGCAAAATTTTTTTTCATCCGACCTTGATGATGTCTGTGGTAATGATCAGTTTACTTAGTCCACTTAGCTGCCCAACATTCACTCTTCTAGGATGAAGCGTTCGTTACCAGTAACACTTTGAGTTTTTAGGTTTCACTCTATTTCCTCCTATATATATAGATGTGTTTGGAAGTCTAAATCAAACACGGTTTGTGCTAGCTCCTTGAAACTTGAAGAAATAAAGTACTTGTAAGTTCTGTCTTTGCGGTTTGTTTCCTCTTGAAATAGCCACAAGCAGAGACTGCGTAAAACACCTTTATTGGAAAGGTGTTCCAAGCTTCCAAAATACTACTGGTTTTCTGAATACTCAGCAAATTTTTTTTCAATCCGACCTTGATGATCTCTGTGGTAATGATCAGTTCACTAAGTCCACTTACCTGCCCAATTTTCACTCTTCTGGGATGAATCGTTCGTTACCAGTAACAGTTTGAATTTTTAGGTTTCACTCTATTACCTCCTATACAGATAGATGTGTTTTTTAAGTAAAAATCAAACACGGTTTGTGCTAGCTCCTTGAAACTTGACAAAATAAAGTAGTTCTAAGTTCTGTCTTTGTGGTTTGTTTCCTCTTGAAATAGCCACAAGCAAACACTGCGTAAAACACCTTCATTGAAAAGGTGTTCCAAGCTTCCAAATACTACTGGTTTTCTGAATACTCGGCAAATTTTTTTTTCATCCGACCTTGATGATCTCTGTGGTAATGATCAGTTCACTAAGTCCACTTAGCTGCCCAACTTTCACTCTTCTAGGATGAAGCGTTCGTTACCAGTAACAGTTTGAATTTTTAGGTTTCACTCTATTTCCTCCTATACAGATAGATGTGTTTTTTAAGTCTAAATCAAACACGGTTTGTGCTAGCTCCTTGAAACTTGACAAAATAAAGTAGTTCTAAGTTCTGTCTTTGTGGTTTGTTTCCTCTTGAAATAGCCACAAGCAAAGACTGCGTAAAACACCTTCATTGGAAAGGTGTGCCAAGCTTCCAAAAAACTACTGGTTTTCTGAATACTCGGCAAAATTTTTATTCATCCGACCTTTATGATCTCTGTGGTAATGATCAGTTTACTTAGTCCACTTAGCTGCCCAACATTCACTCTTCTAGGATGAAGTGTTCGTTACCAGTAACAGTTTGAGTTTTTAGGTTTCACTCTATATCCTCCTATATATATAGATGTGATTGGAAGTCTAAATCAAACACGGTTTGTGCTAGCTCCATGAAACTTGACAAAATAAAGTAGTTCAGAGTTCTGTCTTTGTGGTTTGTTTCCTCTTGAAATAGCCACAAGCAAAGACTGCGTAAAACACATTCATTTTAAAGGTGTTCCAAGCTTCCAAAATACTACTGGTTTTCTGAATTCTCGGCAAATTTTTTTTCATCCGACCTTGATGATCTCTGTGGTAATGATCAGTTCACTAAGTCCACTTAGCTGCCCAATTTTCACTCTTCTAGGATGAAGCGTTCGTTACCAGTAACAGTTTGAATTTTTAGGTTTCACTCTATTTCCTCCTATACTGATAGATGTGTTTTTTAAGTCTAAATCAAAACACGGTTTGTGCTAGCTCCTTGAAACTTGACAAAATAAAGTAGTTCTAAGTTCTGTCTTTGTGGTTTGTTTCCTCTTGAAATAGCCACAAGCAAAGACTGCGTAAAACGCCTTCATTGGAAAGGCGTGCCAAGCTTCCAAAAAACTACTGGTTTTCTGAACTCGGCAAAATTTTTTTTCATCCGACCTTGATGATCTCTGTGGTAATGATCAGTTTACTTAGTCCACTTAGCTGCCCAATATTCACTCTTCTAGGATGAAGCATTCATTACCAGTAACAGTTTGAGTTTTTAGGTTTCACTCTATTTCCTCCTATATATATAGATGTGTTTGGAAGTCTAAATCAAACACGGTTTGTGCTAGCTCCTTGAAACTTGACAAAATAAAGTAGTTCTAAGTTCTGCCTTTGTGGTTTGTTTCCTCTTGAAATAGGCACAAGCAAAGACTGCGTAAAACACATTCATTGGAAAGGTGTGCCAAGCTTCCAAAAAACTACTGGTTTTCGGAATACTCGGCAAATTTTTTTTCATCCGACCTTGATGATCTCTGTGGTAATGATCAGTTCACTAAGTCCACTTAGCTGCCCAATTTTCACTCTTCTAGGATGAAGCGTTCGTTACCAGTAACAGTTTGAATTTTTAGGTTTCACTCTATTTCCTCCTATACAGATAGATGTGTTTTTTAAGTCTAAATCAAACACGGTTTGTGCTAGCTCCTTGAAAATTGACAAAATAAAGTAGTTCTAAGTTCTGTCTTTGTGGTTTGTTTCCTCTTGAAATAGCCACAAGCAAAGACTGCGTAAAACACATTCATTGGAAAGGTGTTCCAAGCTTCCAAAATACTACTGGTTTTCTGAATACTCGGCAAATTTTCTTTCATCCGACCTTGATGATCTCTGTGGTAATGATCAGTTCACTAAGTCCACTTAGCTGCCCAATTTTCACTCTTCTAGGATGAAGCGTTCGTTACCAGTAACAGTTTGAATTTTTAGGTTTCACTCTATTTCCTCCTATACAGATAGATGTGTTTTCTAAGTCTAAATCAAACACGGTTTGTGCTAGCTCCTTGAAACTTGACAAAATAAAGTAGTTCTAAGTTCTGTCTTTGTGGTTTGTTTCCTCTTGAAATAGCCACAAGCAAAGACTGCATAAAACACCTTCATTGGAAAGGTGTGCCAAGCTTCCAAAAAACTACTGGTTTTCTGAATTCTCGGCAAAATTTTTTTTCATCCGACCTTGATGATGTCTGTGGTAATGATCAGTTTACTTAGTCCACTTAGCTGCCCAACATTCACTCTTCTAGGATGAAGCGTTCGTTACCAGTAACAGTTTGAGTTTTTAGGTTTCACTCTATTTCCTCCTATATATATAGATGTGTTTGGAAGTCTAAATCAAACACGGTTTGTGCTAGCTCCTTGAGACTTGAAAAAATAAAGTACTTGTAAGTTCTGTCTTTGTGGTTTGTTTCCTCTTGAAATAGCCACAAGCAAAGAATGCGTAAAACACCTTTATTGGAAAGGTGTTCCAAGCTTCCAAAATACTACTGGTTTTCTGAATACTCGGCAAATTTTTTTTCATCCCGACCTTGATGATCTCTGTGGTAATGATCAGTTCACTAAGTCCACTTACCTGCCCAATTTTCACTCTTCTAGGATGAAGCGTTCGTTACCAGTAACAGTTTGAAATTTTAGGTTTCACTCTATTTCCGCCTATACAGATAGATGTGTTTTTTAAGTAAAAATCAAACACGGTTTGTGCTAGCTCCTTGAAACTTGACAAAATAAAGTAGTTCTAAGTTCTGTCTTTGTGGTTTGTTTCCTCTTGAAATAGCCACAAGCAAAGACTGCGTAAAACACATTCATTGGAAAGGTGTTCCAAGCTCCCAAAATACTACTGGTTTTCTGAATATTCGGCAAATTTTTTTTCATCCGACCTTGATGATCTCTGTGGTAATGATCAGTTCACTAAGTCCACTTAGCTTCCCAATTTTCACTCTTCTAGGATGAAGCGTTCGTTACCAGTAACAGTTTGAATTTTTAGGTTTCACTCTATTTCCTCCTATACAGATAGATGTGTTTTTTAAGTCTAAATCAAACACGGTTTGTGCTAGCTCCTTGAAACTTGACAAAATAAAGTAGTTCTAAGTTCTGCCTTTGTGGTTTGTTTCCTCTTGAAATAGCCACAAGCAAAGACTGCGTAAAACACATTCATTGGAAAGGTGTTCCAAGCTTCCAAAATACTACTGGTTTTCTGAATAATCGGCAATTTTTTTTCATCCGACCTTGATGATCTCTGTGGTAATGATCAGTTTACTTAGTCCACTTAGCTGCCCAATATTCACTATTCTAGGATGAAGCGTTCGTTACCAGTAACAGTTTGAATTTTTAGATTTCACTCTATTTCCTCCTATACAGATAGATGTGTTTTTTAAGTCTAAATCAAACACGGTTTGTGCTAGCTCCTTGAAACTTGACAAAATAAAGTAGTTCTAAGTTCTGTCTTTGTGGTTTGTTTCCTCTTGAAATAGCCACAAGCAAACACTGCGTAAAACACCTTTATTGGAAAGGTGTTCCAAGCTTCCAAAATACTACTGGTTTTCTGAATACTCGGCAAATTTTTTTTCATCCGACCTTGATGATCTCTGTGGTAATGATCAGTTCACTAAGTCCACTTAGCTGCCCAATTTTCACTCTTCTAGAATGAAGCGTTCGTTACCAGTAACAGTTTGAATTTTTAGGTTTCACTCTATTTCCTCCTATACAGATAGATGTGTTTTTTAAGTCTAAATCAAACACGGTTTGTGCTAGCTCCTTGAAACTTGACAAAATAAAGTAGTTCTAAGTTCTGTCTTTGTGGATTGTTTCTTCTTGAAATAGCCACAAGCAAAGACTGCGTAAAACGCCTTCATTGGAAAGGTGTGCCAAGCTTCTAAAAAACTACTGGTTTTCTGAACTCGGCAAAATTTTTTTTCATCCGACCTTGATGATCTCTGTGGTAATGATCAGTTTACTTAGTCCACTTAGCTGCCCAATATTCACTCTTCTAGGATGAAGCATTCGTTACCAGTAACAGTTTGAGTTTTTAGGTTTCACTCTATTTCCTCCTATATATATAGATGTGTTTGGAAGTCTAAATCAAACACGGTTTGTGCTAGCTCCTTGAAACTTGACAAAATAAAGTAGTTCTAAGTTCTGCCTTTGGGGTTTGTTTCCTCTTGAAATAGGCACAAGCAAAGACTGCGTAAAACACATTCATTGGAAAGGTGTGCCAAGCTTCCAAAAAACTACTGGTTTTCGGAATACTCGGCAAATTTTTTTTCATCCGACCTTGATGATCTCTGTGGTAATGATCCGTTCACTAAGTCCACTTAGCTGCCCAATTTTCACTCTTCTAGGATGAAGCGTTCGTTACCAGTAACAGTTTGAATTTTTAGGTTTCACTCTATTTCCTCCTATACAGATAGATGTGTTTTTTTAAGTCTAAATCAAACACGGTTTGTGCTAGCTCCTTGAAACTTGACAAAATAAAGTAGTTCTAAGTTCTGTCTTTGTGGTTTGTTTCCTCTTGAAATAGCCACAAGCAAAGACTGCATAAAACACATTCATTGGAAAGGTGTTCCAAGCTTCCAAAATACTACTGGTTTTCTGAATATTCGGCAAATTTTTTTTCATCCGACCTTGATGATCTCTGTGGTAATGATCAGTTCACTAAGTCCACTTAGCTGCCCAATTTTCACTCTTCTAGGATGAAGCGTTCGTTACCAGTAACAGTTTGAATTTTTAGGTTTCACTCTATTTCCTCCTATACAGATAGATGTGTTTTCTAAGTCTAAATCAAACACGGTTTGTGCTAGCTCCTTGAAACTTGACAAAATAAAGTAGTTCTAAGTTCTGTCTTTGTGGTTTGTTTCCTCTTGAAATAGCCACAAGCAAAGACTGCATAAAACACCTTCCTTGGAAAGGTGTGCCAAGCTTCGAAAAAACTACTGGTTTTCTGAATACTCGGCAAAATTTTTTTTCATCCGACCGTGATGATGTCTGTGGTAATGATCAGTTTACTTAGTCCACTTAGCTGCCCAACATTCACTCTTCTAGGATGAAGCGTTCGTTACCAGTAACAGTTTGAGTTTTTAGGTTTCACTCTATTTCCTCCTATATAAATAGATGTGTTTGGAAGTCTAAATCAAACACGGTTTGTGCTAGCTCCTTGAAACTTGAAAAAATAAAGTACTTGTAAGTTCTGTCTTTGTGGTTTGTTTCCTCTTGAAATAGCCACAAGCAAAGACTGCGTAAAACACCTTTATTGGAAAGGTGTTCCAAGCTTCCAAAATACTACTGGTTTTCTGAATACTCGGCAAATTTTTTTTCATCCGACCTTGATGATCTCTGTGGTAATGATCAGTTCACTAAGTCCACTTACCTGCCCAATTTTCACTCTTCTAGGATGAATCGTTCATTACCAGTAACAGTTTGAATTTTTAGGTTTCACTCTATTTCCTCCTATACAGATAGATGTGTTTTTAAGTAAAAATCAAACACGGTTTGTGCTAGCTCCTTGAAACTTGACAAAATAAAGTAGTTCTAAGTTCTGTCTTTGTGGTTTGTTTCCTCTTGAAATAGCCACAAGCAAAGACTGCGTAAAACACATTCATTGGAAAGGTGTTCCAAGCTTCCAAAATACTACTGGTTTTCTGAATATTCGGCAAATTTTTTTTCATCCGACCTTGATGATCTCTGTGGTAATGATCAGTTCACTAAGTCACTTAGCTTCCCAATTTTCACTCTTCTAGGATGAAGCGTTCGTTACCAGTAACAGTTTGAATTTTTAGGTTTCACTCTATTTCCTCCTATACAGATAGATGTGTTTTTTAAGTCTAAATCAAACACGGTTTGTGCTAGCTCCTTGAAACTTGACAAAATAAAGTAGTTCTAAGTTCTGCCTTTGTGGTTTGTTTCCTCTTGAAATAGCCACAAGCAAAGACTGCGTAAAACACATTCATTGGAAAGGTGTTCCAAGCTTCCAAAATACTACTGGTTTTCTGAATAATCGGCAAATTTTTTTTCATCCGACCTTGATGATCTCTGTGGTAATGATCAGTTTACTTAGTCCACTTAGCTGCCCAATATTCACTCTTCTAGGATGAAGCGTTCGTTACCAGTAACAGTTTGGAGTTTTAGGTTTCACTCTATTTCCTCCTATATATATAGATGTGTTTAGAAGTCTAAATCAAACACGGTTTGTGCTAGCTCCTTGAAACTTGACAAAATAAAGTAGTTCTAAGTTCTGTCTTTGTGGTTTGTTTCCTCTTGAAATAGGCACAAGCAAAGACTGCGTAAAACACATTCATTGGAAAGGTGTGCCAAGCTTCCAAAAAACTACTGGTTTTCGGAATACTCGGCAAATTTTTTTTCATCCGACCTTGATGATGTCTGTGGTAATGATCAGTTCACTAAGTCCACTTAGCTGCCTAATTTTCACTCTTCTAGGATGAAGCGTTCGTTACCAGTAACAGTTTGAATTTTTAGGTTTCACTCTATTTCCTCCTATACAGATAGATGTGTTTTTTAAGTCTAAATCAAACACGGTTTGTGCTAGCTCCTTGAAACTTGACAAAATAAAGTAGTTCTAAGTTATGTCTTTGTGGTTTGTTTCCTCTTGAAATAGCCACAAGCAAACACTGCGTAAAACACCTTTATTGGAAAGGTGTTCCAAGCTTCCAAAATACTACTGGTTTTCTGAATACTCGGCAAATTTTTTTTCATCCGACCTTGATGATCTCTGTGGTAATGATCAGTTCACTAAGTCCACTTAGCTGCCCAATTTTCACTCTTCTAGAATGAAGCGTTCGTTACCAGTAACAGTTTGAATTTTTAGGTTTCACTCTATTTCCTCCTATACAGATAGATGTGTTTTTAAGTCTAAATCAAACACGGTTTGTGCTAGCTCCTTGAAACTTGACAAAATAAAGTAGTTCTAAGTTCTGTCTTTGTGGTTTGTTTCCTCTTGAAATAGCCACAAGCAAAGACTGCATAAAACACCTTCATTTGAAAGGTGTGCCAAGCTTCCAAAAAACTACTGGTTTTCTGAATACTCGGCAAAATTTTTTTCATCCGACCTTGATGATGTCTGTGGTAATGATCAGTTTACTTAGTCCACTTAGCTGCCCAACATTCACTCTTCTAGGATGAAGCGTTCGTTACCAGTAACAGTTTGAGTTTTTAGGTTTCACTCTATTTCCTCCTATATATATAGATGTGTTTGGAAGTCTAAATCAAACACGGTTTGTGCTAGCTCCTTGAAACTTGAAAAAATAAAGTACTTGTAAGTTCTGTCTTTGTGGTTTGTTTCCTCTTGAAATAGCCACAAGCAAAGACTGCGTGAAACACCTTTATTGGAAAGGTGTTCCAAGCTTCCAAAATACTACTGGTTTTCTGAATACTCGGCAAATTTTTTTTCATCCGACCTTGATGATCTCTGTGGTAATGATCAGTTCACTAAGTCCACTTACCTGCCCAATTTTCACTCTTCTAGGATGAATCGTTCATTACCAGTAACAGTTTGAATTTTTAGGTTTCACTCTATTTCCTCCTATACAGATAGATGTGTTTTTTAAGTAAAAATCAAACACGGTTTGTGCTAGCTCCTTGAAACTTGACAAAATAAAGTAGTTCTAAGTTCTGTCTTTGTGGTTTGTTTCCTCTTGAAATAGCCACAAGCAAAGACTGCGTAAAACACATTCATTGGAAAGGTGTTCCAAGCTTCCAAAATACTACTGGTTTTCTGAATATTCGGCAAATTTTTTTTCATCCGACCTTGATGATCTCTGTGGTAATGATCAGTTCACTAAGTCCACTTAGCTTCCCAATTTTCACTCTTCTAGGATGAAGCGTTCGTTACCAGTAACAGTTTGAGTTTTAGGTTTCACTCTATTTCCTCCTATATATATAGATGTGTTTAGAAGTCTAAATCAAACACGGTTTGTGCTAGCTCCTTGAAACTTGACAAAATAAAGTAGTTCTAAGTTCTGCCTTTGTGGTTTGTTTCCTCTTGAAATAGCCACAAGCAGAGACTGCGTAAAACACATTCATTGGAAAGGTGTTCCAAGCTTCCAAAATACTACTGGTTTTCTGAATAATCGGCAAATTTTTTTTCATCCGACCTTGATGATCTCTGTGGTAATGATCAGTTTACTTAGTCCACTTAGCTGCCCAATATTCACTCTTCTAGGATGAAGCGTTCGTTACCAGTAACAGTTTGAGTTTTAGGTTTCACTCTATTTCCTCCTATATATATAGATGTGTTTAGAAGTCTAAATCAAACACGGTTTGTGCTAGCTCCTTGAAACTTGACAAAATAAAGTAGTTCTAAGTTCTGTCTTTGTGGTTTGTTTCCTCTTGAAATAGGCACAAGCAAAGACTGCGTAAAACACATTCATTGGAAAGGTGTGCCAAGCTTCCAAAAAACTACTGGTTTTCGGAATACTCGGCAAATTTTTTTTCATCCGACCTTGATGATGTCTGTGGTAATGATCAGTTCACTAAGTCCACTTAGCTGCCCAATTTTCACTCTTCTAGGATGAAGCGTTCGTTACCAGTAACAGTTTGAATTTTTAGGTTTCACTCTATTTCCTCCTATACAGATAGATGTGTTTTCTAAGTCTAAATCAAACACGGTTTGTGCTAGCTCCTTGAAACTTGACAAAATAAAGTAGTTCTAAGTTCTGTCTTTGTGGTTTGTTTCCTCTTGAAATAGCCACAAGCAAAGACTGCATAAAACACCTTCCTTGGAAAGGTGTGCCAAGCTTCGAAAAAACTACTGGTTTTCTGAATACTCGGCAAAATTTTTTTTCATCCGACCTTGATGATGTCTGTGGTAATGATCAGTTTACTTAGTCCACTTAGCTGCCCAACATTCACTCTTCTAGGATGAAGCGTTCGTTACCAGTAACAGTTTGAGTTTTTAGGTTTCACTCTATTTCCTCCTATATATATAGATGTGTTTGGAAGTCTAAATCAAACACGGTTTGTGCTAGCTCCTTGAAACTTGAAAAAATAAAGTACTTGTAAGTTCTGTCTTTGTGGTTTGTTTCCTCTTGAAATAGCCACAAGCAAAGACTGCGTGAAACACCTTTATTGGAAAGGTGTTCCAAGCTTCCAAAATACTACTGGTTTTCTGAATACTCGGCAAATTTTTTTTCATCCGACCTTGATGATCTCTGTGGTAATGATCAGTTCACTAAGTCCACTTACCTGCCCAATTTTCACTCTTCTAGGATGAATCGTTCGTTACCAGTAACAGTTTGAATTTTTAGGTTTCACTCTATTTCCTCCTATACAGATAGATGTGTTTTTTAAGTAAAAATCAAACACGGTTTGTGCTAGCTCCTTGAAACTTGACAAAATAAAGTAGTTCTAAGTTCTGTCTTTGTGGTTTGTTTCCTCTTGAAATAGCCACAAGCAAAGACTGCGTAAAACACATTCATTGGAAAGGTGTTCCAAGCTTCCAAAATACTACTGGTTTTCTGAATATTCGGCAAATTTTTTTTCATCCGACCTTGATGATCTCTGTGGTCATGATCAGTTCACTAAGTCCACTTAGGTTCCCAATTTTCACTCTTCTAGGATGAAGCGTTCGTTACCAGTAACAGTTTGAATTTTTAGGTTTCACTCTATTTCCTCCTATACAGATAGATGTGTTTTTTAAGTCTAAATCAAACACGGTTTGTGCTAGCTCCTTGAAACTTGACAAAATAAAGTAGTTCTAAGTTCTGCCTTTGTGGTTTGTTTCCTCTTGAAATAGCCACAAGCAAAGACTGCGTAAAACACATTCATTGGAAAGGTGTTCCAAGCTTCCAAAATACTACTGGTTTTCTGAATAATCGGCAAATTTTTTTTCATCCGACCTTGATGATCTCTGTGGTAATGATCAGTTTACTTAGTCCACTTAGCTGCCCAATTTTCACTCTTCTAGGATGAAGCGTTCGTTACCAGTAACAGTTTGAGTTTTTAGGTTTCACTCTATTTCCTCCTATATATATAGATGTGTTTAGAAGTCTAAATCAAACACGGTTTGTGCTAGCTCCTTGAAACTTGACAAAATAAAGTAGTTCTAAGTTCTGTCTTTGTGGTTTGTTTCCTCTTGAAATAGGCACAAGCAAAGACTGCGTAAAACACATTCATTGGAAAGGTGTGCCAAGCTTCCAAAAAACTACTGGTTTTCGGAATACTCGGCAAATTTTTTTTCATCCGACCTTGATGATGTCTGTGGTAATGATCAGTTCACTAAGTCCACTTAGCTGCCCAATTTTCACTCTTCTAGGATGAAGCGTTCGTTACCAGTAACAGTTTGAATTTTTAGGTTTCACTCTATTTCCTCCTATACAGATAGATGTGTTTTTTAAGTCTAAATCAAACACGGTTTGTGCTAGCTCCTTGAAACTTGACAAAATAAAGTAGTTCTAAGTTATGTCTTTGTGGTTTGTTTCCTCTTGAAATAGCCACAAGCAAACACTGCGTAAAACACCTTTATTGGAAAGGTGTTCCAAGCTTCCAAAATACTACTGGTTTTCTGAATACTCGGCAAATTTTTTTTCATCCGACCTTGATGATCTCTGTGGTAATGATCAGTTCACTAAGTCCACTTAGCTGCCCAATTTTCACTCTTCTAGAATGAAGCGTTCGTTACCAGTAACAGTTTGAATTTTTAGGTTTCACTCTATTTCCTCCTATACAGATAGATGTGTTTTTTAAGTCTAAATCAAACACGGTTTGTGCTAGCTCCTTGAAACTTGACAAAATAAAGTAGTTCTAAGTTCTGTCTTTGTGGTTTGTTTCCTCTTGAAATAGCCACAAGCAAAGACTGCATAAAACACCTTCATTGGAAAGGTGTGCCAAGCTTCCAAAAAACTACTGGTTTTCTGAATACTCGGCAAAATTTTTTTTCATCCGACCTTGATGATGTCTGTGGTAATGATCAGTTTACTTAGTCCACTTAGCTGCCCAACATTCACTCTTCTAGGATGAAGCGTTCGTTACCAGTAACAGTTTGAGTTTTTAGGTTTCACTCTATTTCCTCCTATATATATAGATGTGTTTGGAAGTCTAAATCAAACACGGTTTGTGCTAGCTCCTTGAAACTTGAAAAAATAAAGTACTTGTAAGTTCTGTCTTTGTGGTTTGTTTCCTCTTGAAATAGCCACAAGCAAAAGACTGCGTGAACACCTTTATTGGAAAGGTGTTCCAAGCTTCCAAAATACTACTGGTTTTCTGAATACTCGGCAAATTTTTTTTCATCCGACCTTGATGATCTCTGTGGTAATGATCAGTTCACTAAGTCCACTTACCTGCCCAATTTTCACTCTTCTAGGATGAATCGTTCGTTACCAGTAACAGTTTGAATTTTTAGGTTTCACTCTATTTCCTCCTATACAGATAGATGTGTTTTTTAAGTCTAAATCAAACACGGTTTGTGCTAGCTCCTTGAAACTTGACAAAATAAAGTAGTTCTAAGTTATGTCTTTGTGGTTTGTTTCCTCTTGAAATAGCCACAAGCAAACACTGCGTAAAACAACTTTATGGAAAGGTGTTCCAAGCTTCCAAAATACTACTGGTTTTCTGAATACTCGGCAAATTTTTTTTCATCGACCTTGATGATCTCTGTGGTAATGATCAGTTCACTAAGTCACTTAGCTGCCCAATTTTCACTCTTCTAGAATGAAGCGTTCGTTACCAGTAACAGTTTGAATTTTTAGGTTTCACTCTATTTCCTCCTATACAGATAGATGTGTTTTTAAGTCTAAATCAAACACGGTTTGTGCTAGCTCCTTGAAACTTGACAAAATAAAGTAGTTCTAAGTTCTGTCTTTGTGGTTTGTTTCCTCTTGAAATAGCCACAAGCAAAGACTGCATAAAACACCTTCATTGGAAAGGTGTGCCAAGCTTCCAAAAAACTACTGTTTTCTGAATACTCGGCAAAATTTTTTTTCATCCGACCTTGATGATGTCTGTGGTAATGATCAGTTTACTTAGTCCACTTAGCTGCCCAACATTCACTCTTCTAGGATGAAGCGTTCTTTACCAGTAACAGTTTGAGTTTTTAGGTTTCACTCTATTTCTCCTATATATATAGATGTGTTTGGAAGTCTAAATCAAACACGGTTTGTGCTAGCTCCTTGAAACTTGAAAAAATAAAGTACTTGTAAGTTCTGTCTTTGTGGTTTGTTTCCTCTTGAAATAGCCACAAGCAAAGACTGCGTGAAACACTTTATTGAAAGGTGTTCCAAGCTTCCAAAATACTACTGGTTTCTGAATACTCGGCAAATTTTTTTTCATCCGACCTTGATGATCTCTGTGGTAATGATCAGTTCACTAAGTCCATCTACCTGCCCAATTTTTCACTCTTCTAGGATGAATCGTTCGTTACCAGTAACAGTTTGAATTTTTAGGTTTCACTCTATTTCCTCCTATACAGATAGATGTGTTTTTTAAGTAAAAATCAAACACGGTTTTGTGCTAGCTCCTTGAAACTTGACAAAATAAAGTAGTTCTAAGTTCTGTCTTTGTGTTTGTTTCCTCTTGAAATAGCCACAAGCAAACACTGCGTAAAACACATTCATTGGAAAGGTGTGCCAAGCTTCCAAAAAACTACTGGTTTTCGGAATACTCGGCAAATTTTTTTTCATCCGAACTTGATGATCTCTGTGGTAATGATCAGTTCACTAAGTCCACTTAGCTGCCCAATTTTCACTCTTCTAGGATGAAGCGTTCGTTACCAGTAACAGTTTGAATTTTTAGGTTTCACTCTATTTCCTCCTATACAGATAGATGTGTTTTTAAGTCTAAATCAAACACGGTTTGTGCTAGCTCCTTGAAACTGACAAAATAAAGTAGTTTCTAAGTTCTGTCTTTGTGGTTTGTTTCCTCTTGAAATAGCCACAAGCAAAGACTGCATAAAACACCTTCATTGGAAAGGTGTGCCAAGCTTCCAAAAAACTACTGGTTTTCTGAATATTCGGCAAAATTTTTTTCATCCGACCTTGATGATGTCTGTGGTAATGATCAGTTTACTTAGTCCACTTAGCTGCCCAACATTCACTCTTCTAGGATGAAGCGTTCGTTACCAGTAACAGTTTTGAGTTTTTAGGTTTCACTCTATTTCTCCTATATATATAGATGTGTTTGGAAGTCTAAATCAAACACGGTTTGTGCTAGCTCCTTGAAACTTGAAAAAATAAAGTACTTGTAAGTTCTGTCTTTGTGGTTTGTTTCCTCTTGAAATAGGCACAAGCAAAGACTGCGTGAAACACCTTTATTGGAAAGGTGTTCCAAGCTTCCAAAATACTACTGGTTTTCTGAATACTCGGCAAATTTTTTTTCATCCGACCTTGATGATCTCTGTGGTAATGATCAGTTCACTAAGTCCACTTACCTGCCCAATTTTCACTCTTCTAGGATGAATCGTTCGTTACCAGTAACAGTTTGAATTTTTAGGTTTCACTCTATTTCCTCCTATACAGATAGATGTGTTTTTTAAGTAAAAATCAAACACGGTTTGTGCTAGCTCCTTGAAACTTGACAAAATAAAGTAGTTCTAAGTTCTGTCTTTGTGGTTTGTTTCCTCTTGAAATAGCCACAAGCAAAGACTGCGTAAAACACATTCATTGGAAAGGTGTTTCCAAGCTTCCAAAATACTACTGGTTTTCTGAATATTCGGCAAATTTTTTTTCCATCCGACCTTGATGATCTCTGTGGTAATGATCAGTTCACTAAGTCCACTTAGGTTCCCAATTTTCACTCTTCTAGGATGAAGCGTTTGTTACCAGTAACAGTTTGAATTTTTAGGTTTCACTCTATTTCCTCCTATACAGATAGATGTGTTTTTTAAGTCTAAATCAAACACGGTTTGTGCTAGCTCCTTGAAACTTGACAAAATAAAGTAGTTCTAAGTTCTGCCTTTGTGGTTTGTTTCCTCTTGAAATAGCCACAAGCAAAGACTGCGTAAAACACATTCATTGGAAAGTGTTCCAAGCTTCCAAAATACTACTGGTTTTCTGAATAATCGGCAAATTTTTTTTCATCCGACCTTGATGATCTCTGTGGTAATGATCAGTTTACTTAGTCCACTTAGCTGCCCAATTTTCACTCTTCTAGGATGAAGCGTTCGTTACCAGTAACAGTTTGAGTTTTTAGGTTTCACTCTATTTCCTCCTATATATATAGATGTGTTTAGAAGTCTAAATCAAACACGGTTTGTGCTAGCTCCTTGAAACTTGACAAAATAAAGTAGTTCTAAGTTCTGTCTTTGTGGTTTGTTTCCTCTTGAAATAGGCACAAGCAAACACTGCGTAAAACACATTCATTGGAAAGGTGTGCCAAGCTTCCAAAAAACTACTGGTTTTCGGAATACTCGGCCAAATTTTTTTTTCATCCGAACTTGATGATCTCTGTGGTAATGATCAGTTCACTAAGTCCACTTAGCTGCCCAATTTTCACTCTTCTAGGATGAAGCGTTCGTTACCAGTAACAGTTTGAATTTTTAGGTTTCACTCTATTTCCTCCTATACAGATAGATGTGTTTTTAAGTCTAAATCAAACACGGTTTGTGCTAGCTCTTTGAAACTTGACAAAATAAAGTAGTTCTAAGTTCTGTCTTTGTGGTTTGTTTCCTCTTGAAATAGCCACAAGCAAACACTGCGTAAAACACCTTTATTGGAAAGGTGTTCCAAGCTTCCAAAATACTACTGGTTTTCTGAATACTCTGCAAATTTTTTTTCATCCGACTTGATGATCTCTGTGGTAATGATCAGTTCACTAAGTCCACTTAGCTGCCCAATTTTCATTCTTCTAGAATGAAGCGTTCGTTACCAGTAACAGTTTGAATTTTTAGGTTTCACTCTATTACCTCCTATACAGATAGATGTGTTTTTTAAGTCTAAATCAAACACGGTTTGTGCTAGCTCTTGAAACTTGACAAAATAAAGTAGTTCTAAGTTCTGTCTTTGTGGTTTGTTTCCTCTTGAAATAGCCACAAGCAAAGACTGCGTAAAACACCTTCATTGGAAAGGTGTGCCAAGCTTCCAAAAAACTACTGGTTTTCTGAATACTCGACGCAAAAATTTTTTACATCCGACCTTGATGATCTCTGTGGTAATGATCTGATCAGTTTACTTAGTCCACTTAGCTTCCCAATATTCACTCTTAGAGGATGAAGCTTTCGTTACCAGTAACAGTTTGAGTTTTTAGGTTTCACTCTATTTCCTCCTATATATATAGATGTGTTTGGAAGTCTAAATCAAACACGGTTTGTGCTAGCTCCTTGAAACTTGACAAAATAAAGTAGTTCTAAGTTCTGTCTTTATGGTTTGTTTCCTCTTGAAATAGCCACAAGCACAGACTGCGTAAAACACATTCATTGGAAAGGTGTTCCAAGCTTCCAAAATACTACTGGTTTTCTGAATACTCGGCAAAATTTTTTTCATCCGACCTTGATGATCTCTGTGGTAATGATGAGTTCACTAAGTCCACTTAGCTGCCCAACTTTCACTCTTCTAGGATGAAGCGTTCGTTACCAGTAACAGTTTGAATTTTTAGGTTTCACTCTATTTCCTCCTATACAGATAGATGTGTTTTTTAAGTCTATATCAAACACGGTTTGTGCTAGCTCCTTGAAACTTGACAAAATAAAGTAGTTCTAAGTTCTGTCTTTGTAGTTTGTTTCCTCTTGAAATAGCCACAAGCAAAGACTGCGAAAAACACCTTCATTGGAAAGGTGTGCCAAGCTTCCAAAAAACTACTGGTTTTCTGAATACTCGGCAAAATTTTTTTTCATCCGACCTTGATGATGTCTGTGGTAATGATCAGTTTACTTAGTCCACTTAGCTGCCAAAGATTCACTCTTCTAGGATGAAGCGTTCGTTACCAGTAACAGTTTGAGTTTTTAGGTTTCACTCTATTTCCTCCTATATATATAGATGTGTTTGGAAGTCTAAATCAAACACGGTTTGTGCTAGCTCCATGAAACTTGACAAAATAAAGTAGTTCTAAGTTCTGCCTTTGTGGTTTGTTTCCTCTTGAAATAGCCACAAGCAAAGACTGCGTAAAACACATTCATTGGAAAGGTGTTCCAAGCTTCCAAAATACTACTGGTTTTCTGAATACTCGGCAAATTTTTTTTCATCCGACCTTGATGATCTCTGTGGTAATGATCAGTTCACTAAGTCCACTTACCTGCCCAATTTTCACTCTTCTAGGATGAAGCGTTCGTTACCAGTAACAGTTTGAATTTTTAGGTTTCACTCTATTTCCTCCTATACAGATAGATGTGTTTTTTAAGTCTAAATCAAACACGGTTTGTGCTAGCTCCTTGAAACTTGAGAAAATAAAGTAGTTCTAAGTTCTGTCTTTGTGGTTTGTTTCCTCTTGAAATAGCCACAAGCAAAGACTGCGTAAAACACATTCATTGGAAAGGTGTTCCAAGCTTCCAAAATACTACTGGTTTTCTGAATACTCGGGAATTTTTTTTCATCCGACCTTGATGATCTCTGTGGTAATGATCAGTTCAATAAGTCCACTTAGCTGCCCAACTTTCACTCTTCTAGGATGAAGCGTTCGTTACCAGTAACAGTTTGAATTTTTAGGTTTCACTCTATTTCCTCCTATACAGATGGATGTGTTTTTTAAGTCTAAATCAAACACGGTTAGTGCTAGCTCCTTGAAACTTGACAAAATAAAGTAGTTCTAAGTTCTGTCTTTGTGGTTTGTTTCCTCTTGAAATAGCCAAAAGCAAACACTGCGCAAAACACCTTTATTGGAAAGGTGTTCCAAGCTTCCAAAATACTACTGGTTTTCTGAATACTCGGCAATTTTTTTTCATCCGACCTTGATGATCTCTGTGGTAATGATCAGTTCACTAAGTCCACTTAGCTGCCCAATTTTCACTCTTCTAGGATGAAGCGTTCATTACCAGTAACAGTTTGAATTTTTAGGTTTCACTCTATTTCCTCCTATACAGATAGATGTGTTTTTTAAGTCTAAATCAAACACGGTTTGTGCTAGCTCCTTGAAACTTGATAAAATAAAGTAGTTCTAAGTTCTGTCTTTGTGGTTTGCTTCCTCTTGAAATAGCCACAAGCAAAGACTGCGTAAAACACATTCATTGGAAAGGTGTTCCAAGCTTCTAAAATACTTCTGGTTTTCTGAATACTCGGCAAATTTTTTTTCATCCGACCTTGATGATCTCTGTGGTAATGATCAGTTCACTAAGTCCACTTACCTGCCCAACTTTCACTCTTCAAGGATGAAGCGTTCGTTACCAGTAACAGTTTGAATTTTTAGGTTTCACTCTATTTCCTCCTATACAGATAGATGGGTTTTTTAAGTCTAAATCAAACACGGTTTGTGCTAGCTCCTTGAAACTTGACAAAATAAAGTAGTTCTAAGTTCTGTCTTTGTGGTTTGTTTCCTCTTGAAATAGCCACAAGCAAACACTGCGTAAAACACCTTTATTGGAAAGGTGTTCCAAGCTTCTAAAATACTACTGGTTTTCTGAATACTCGGCAAATTTTTTTTCATCCGACCTTGATGATCTCTGTGGTAATGATCAGTTCACTAAGTCCACTTAGCTGCCCAATTTTCACTCTTCTAGGATGAAGCGTTCGTTACCAGTAACAGTTTGAATTTTTAGGTTTCACTCTATTTCCTCCTATACAGATAGATGTGTTTTTTAAGTCTAAATCAAACACGGTTTGTGCTAGCTCCTTGAAACTTGACAAAATAAAGTAGTTCTAAGTTCTGTCTTTGTGGTTTGTTTCCTCTTGAAATAGCCACAAGCAAAGACTGCGTAAAACACATTCATTGGAAAGGTGTGCCAAGCTTCCAAAATACTACTGGTTTTCTGAATACTCGGCAAATTTTTTTTCATCCGACCTTGATGATCTCTGTGGTAATGATCAGTTCACTAAGTCCACTTAGCTGCCCAACTTTCACTGTTCTAGGATGAAGCGTTCGTTACCAGTAACAGATTGAATTTTTAGGTTTCACTCTATTTCCTCCTATACAGATAGATGTGTTTTTTAAGTCTAAATCAAACACGGATTGTGCTAGCTCCTTGAAACTTGACAAAATAAAGTAGTTCAAAGTTCTGTCTTTGTGGTTTGTTTCCTCTTGAAATAGCCACAAGCAAAGACTGTGTATAACACATTCATTGGAAAGGTGTTCCAAGCTTCCAAAATGCTACTGGTTTTCTGAATACTCGGCAAATTTTTTTTCATCCAACCTTGATGATCTCTGTGGTAATGATCAGTTCACTAAGTCCACTTAGCTGCCCAATTTCCAATCTTCTAGGATGAAGCATTCGTTACCAGTAACAGTTTGAATTTTTAGGTTTCACTCTATTTCCTCCTATACAGATAGATGTGTTTTTTAAGTCTAAATCAAACACGGTTTGTGCTAGCTCCTTGAAACTTGACAAAATAAAATAGTTCTAAGTTTTGTCTTGTGGTTTGTTTCCTCTTGAAATAGCCACAAGCAAAGACTGCGTAAAACACCTTTATTGGAAAGGTGTTCCAAGCTTCCAAAATACTACTGGTTTTCTCAATACTCGACAAATTTTTTTTAATCCGACCTTGATGATCTCTGTGGTAATGATCAGTTCACTAAGTCCACTTAGCTGCCCAATTTTCACTCTTCTAGGATGAAGCGTTCGTTACCAGTAACAGTTTGAATTTTTAGGTTTCACTCTATTTCCTCCTATACAGATAGATGTGTTTTTTAAGTCTAAATCAAACACGGTTTGTGCTAGCTCCTTGAAACTTGACAAAATAAAGTAGTTCTAAGTTCTGTCTTTGTGGTTTGTTTCCTCTTGAAATAGCCACAAGCAAAGACTGCGTAAAACACCTTCATTGGAAAGGTGTGCCAAGCTTCCAAAAAACTACTGGTTTTCTGAATACTCGGCAAAAATTTTTTACATCCGACCTTGATGATCTCTGTGGTAATGATCAGTTCACTAAGTCCACTTAGCTGCCCAATTTTCACTCTTCTAGGATGAAGCGTTCATTACCAGTAACAGTTTGAATTTTTAGGTTTCACTCTATTTCCTCCTATACAGATAGATGTGTTTTTTAAGTCTAAATCAAACACGGTTTGTGCTAGCTCCTTGAAACTTGATAAAATAAAGTAGTTCTAAGTTCTGTCTTTGTGGTTTGCTTCCTCTTGAAATAGCCACAAGCAAAGACTGCGTAAAACACATTCATTGGAAAGGTGTTCCAAGCTTCTAAAATACTTCTGGTTTTCTGAATACTCGGCAAATTTTTTTTCATCCGACCTTGATGATCTCTGTGGTAATGATCAGTTCACTAAGTCCACTTACCTGCCCAACTTTCACTCTTCAAGGATGAAGCGTTCGTTACCAGTAACAGTTTGAATTTTTAGGTTTCACTCTATTTCCTCCTATACAGATAGATGGGTTTTTTAAGTCTAAATCAAACACGGTTTGTGCTAGCTCCTTGAAACTTGACAAAATAAAGTAGTTCTAAGTTCTGTCTTTGTGGTTTGTTTCCTCTTGAAATAGCCACAAGCAAACACTGCGTAAAACACCTTTATTGGAAAGGTGTTCCAAGCTTCTAAAATACTACTGGTTTTCTGAATACTCGGCAAATTTTTTTTCATCCGACCTTGATGATCTCTGTGGTAATGATCAGTTCACTAAGTCCACTTAGCTGCCCAATTTTCACTCTTCTAGGATGAAGCGTTCGTTACCAGTAACAGTTTGAATTTTTAGGTTTCACTCTATTTCCTCCTATACAGATAGATGTGTTTTTTAAGTCTAAATCAAACACGGTTTGTGCTAGCTCCTTGAAACTTGACAAAATAAAGTAGTTCTAAGTTCTGTCTTTGTGGTTTGTTTCCTCTTGAAATAGCCACAAGCAAAGACTGCGTAAAACACATTCATTGGAAAGGTGTGCCAAGCTTCCAAAATACTACTGGTTTTCTGAATACTCGGCAAATTTTTTTTCATCCGACCTTGATGATCTCTGTGGTAATGATCAGTTCACTAAGTCCACTTAGCTGCCCAACTTTCACTCTTCTAGGATGAAGCGTTTGTTACCAGTAACAGTTTGAATTTTTAGGTTTCACTCTATTTCCTCCTATACAGATAGATGTATTTTTTAAGTCTAAATCAAACACGGTTTGTGCTAGCTCCTTGAAACTTGACAAAATAAAGTAGTTCTAAGTTCTGTCTTTGTGGTTTGTTTCCTCTTGAAATAGCCTCAAGCAAAGACTGCGTAAAACACCTTCATTGGAAAGGTGTGCCAAGCTTCCAAAAAACTACTGGTTTTCTGAATACTCGGCAAAATTTTTTTTCATCCGACCTTGATGATCTCTGTGGTAATGATCAGTTTACTTAGTCCACTTAGCTGCCCAATTTTCACTCTTCTAGGATGAAGCGTTCGTTACCAGTAACAGTTTGAATTTTTAGGTTTCACTCTATTTCCTCCTATACAGATAGATGTGTTTTTTAAGTAAAAATCAAACACGGTTTGTGCTAGCTCCTTGAAACTTGACAAAATAAAGTAGTTCTAAGTTCTGTCTTTGTGGTTTGTTTCCTCTTGAAATAGCCACAAGCAAAGACTGCGTAAAACACCTTCATTGGAAAGGTGTGCCAAGCTTCCAAAAAACTACTGGTTTTCTGAATACTCGGCAAATTTTTTTTCATCCGACCTTGATGATCTCTGTGGTAATGATCAGTTTACTTAGTCCACTTAGCTGCCCAATATTCACTCTTCTAGAATGAAGCGTTCGTTACCAGTAACAGTTTGAGTTTTCAGGTTTCACTCTATTTCCTCCTATATATATAAGATGTGTTTGGAAGTCTAAATCAAACACGGTTTGTGCTAGCTCCTTGAAACTTGACAAAATAAAGTAGTTCTAACTTCTGCCTTTGTGGTTTTTTTCCTCTTGAAATAGGCACAAGCAAAGACTGCGTAAAACACATTTATTGGAAAGGTGTGCCAAGCTTCCAAAATACTACTGGTTTTCTGAATACTCGGCAAATTTTTTTTCATCCGACCTTGATGATCTCTGTGGTAATGATCAGTTCACTAAGTCCACTTAGCTGCCCAATTTTCACTCTTCTAGGATGAAGCGTTCGTTACCAGTAACAGTTTGAATTTTTAGGTTTCACTCTATTTCCTCCTATACAGATAGATGTGTTTTTTAAGTGTAAATCAAACACGGTTTGTGCTAGCTCCTTGAAACTTGACAAAATAAAGTAGTTCTAAGTTCTGTCTTTGTGGTTTGTTTCCTCTTGAAATAGCCACAAGCAAAGACTGCGTAAAACACATTCATTGGAAAGGTGTTCCAAGCTTCCAAAATACTACTGGTTTTCTGAATACTCGGGAATTTTTTTTCATCCGACCTTGATGATCTCTGTGGTAATGATCAGTTCAATAAGTCCACTTAGCTGCCCAACTTTCACTCTTCTAGGATGAAGCATTCGTTACCAGTAACAGTTTGAATTTTTAGGTTTCACTCTATTTCCTCCTATACAGATGGATGTGTTTTTTAAGTCTAAATCAAACACGGTTTGTGCTAGCTCCTTGAAACTTGACAAAATAAAGTAGTTCTAAGTTCTGTCTTTGTGGTTTGTTTCCTCTTGAAATAGCCAAAAGCAAACACTGCGCAAAACACCTTTATTGGAAAGGTGTTCCAAGCTTCCAAAATACTACTGGTTTTCTGAATACTCGGCAATTTTTTTTCATCCGACCTTGATGATCTCTGTGGTAATGATCAGTTCACTAAGTCCACTTAGCTGCCCAATTTTCACTCTTCTAGGATGAAGCGTTCGTTACCAGTAACAGTTTGAATTTTTAGGTTTCACTCTATTTCCTCCTATACAGATAGATGTGTTTTTTAAGTCTAAATCAAACACGGTTTGTGCTAGCTCCTTGAAACTTGATAAAATAAAGTAGTTCTAAGTTCTGTCTTTGTGGTTTGTTTCCTCTTGAAATAGCCACAAGCAAAGACTGCGTAAAACACATTCATTGGAAAGGTGTTCCAAGCTTCTAAAATACTTCTGGTTTTCTGAATACTCGGCAAATTTTTTTTCATCCGACCTTGATGATCTCTGTGGTAATGATCAGTTCACTAAGTCAACTTAGCTGCCCAACTTTCACTCTTCTAGGATGAAGCGTTCGTTACCAGTAACAGTTTGAATTTTTAGGTTTCACTCTATTTCCTCCTATACAGATAGATGGGTTTTTAAAGTCTAAATCAAACACGGTTTGTGCTAGCTCCTTGAAACTTGACAAAATAAAGTAGTTCTAAGTTCTGTCTTTGTGGTTTGTTTCCTCTTGAAATAGCCACAAGCAAAGACTGCGTAAAACACATTCGTTGGAAAGGTGTTCCAAGCTTCCACAATACTACTGGTTTTCTGAATACTCGGCAAATTTTTTTTCATCCGACCTTGATGATCTCTGTGGTAATGATCAGTTCACTAAGTCCACTTAGCTGCCCAACTTTCACTCTTCTAGGATGAAGCGTTCGTTACCAGTAACAGTTTGAATTTTTAGGTTTCACTCTATTTCCTCCTATACAGATAGATGTGTTTTTTAAGTCTAAATCAAACACGGTTTGTGCTAGCTCCTTGAAACTTGACAAAATAAAGTAGTTCTAAGTTCTGTCTTTTTGGATTGTTTCCTCTTGAAATAGCCACAAGCAAACACTGCGTAAAACACCTTTATTGGAAAGGTGTTCCAAGCTTCCAAAATACTACTGGTTTTCTGAATACTCGGCAAATTTTTTTTCATCCGACCTTGATGATCTCTGTGGTAATGATAATTCACTAAGTCAACTTAGCTGCCCAACTTTCACTCTTCTAGGATGAAGCGTTCGTTACCAGTAACAGTTTGAATTTTTAGGTTTCACTCTATTTCCTCCTATACAGATAGATGGGTTTTTAAAGTCTAAATCAAACACGGTTTGTGCTAGCTCCTTGAAACTTGACAAAATAAAGTAGTTCTAAGTTCTGTCTTTGTGGTTTGTTTCCTCTTGAAATAGCCACAAGCAAAGACTGCGTAAAACACCTTTATTGGAAAGGTGTGCCAAGCTTCCAAAATACTACTGGTTTTCTGAATACTCGGCAAATTTTTTTTCATCCGACCTTGAAGATCTCTGTGGTAATGATCAGTTCACTAAATCCACTTAGCTGCCCAACTTTCACTCTTCTAGGATGAAGCATTCGTTCCCAGTAACAGATTGAATTTTTAGGTTTCACTCTATTTCCTCCTATACAGATAGATGTGTTTTTTAAGTCTAAATCAAACACGGTTTGTGCTAGCTCCTTGAAACTTGACAAAATAAATTAGTTCTAAGTTCTTTCTTTGTGGTTTGTTTCCTCTTGAAATAGCCACAAGCAAAGACTGCGTAAAACACATTCATTGGAAAGGTGTTCCAAGCTTCCAAAATACTACTGGTTTTCTGAATACTCGGCAAATTTTTTTTCATCCGAACTTGATGATCTCTGTGGTAATGATCAGTTCACTAAGTCCACTTAGCTGCCCAACTTTCACTCATCTAGGATGAAGCGTTCGTTACCAGTAACAGTTTGAATTTTTAGGTTTCACTCTATTTCCTCCTATACAGATAGATGTGTTTTTTAAGTCTAAATCAAACACGGTTTGTGCTAGCTCCTTGAAACTTGACAAAATAAAGTAGTTCTAAGTTCTGTCTTTGTGGTTTGTTTCCTCTTGAAATAGTCACAAGCAAAGACTGCGTAAAACACCTTCATTGGAAACGTGTGCCAAGTTTCCAAAATACTACTGGTTTTCTGAATACTCGGCAAATTTTTTTTCATCCGACCTTGATGATCTCTGTGGTAATGATCAGTTCACTAAGTCCACTTACCTGCCCAATTTTCACTCTTCTAGCATGAAGCATTCGTTACCAGTAACAGTTTGAATTTTTAGGTTTCACTCTATTTCCTCCTATACAGATAGATGTGTTTTTTAAGTCTAAATCAAACACGGTTTGTGCTAGCTCCTTGAAACTTGACAAAATAAAGTAGTTCTAAGTTCTGTCTTTGTGGTTTGTTTCCTCTTGAAATAGCCACAAGCAAAGACTGCGTAAAACACATTCGTTGGAAAGGTGTTCCAAGCTTCCACAATACTACTGGTTTTCTGAATACTCGGCAAATTTTTTTTCATCCGACCTTGATGATCTCTGTGGTAATGATCAGTTCACTAAGTCCACTTAGCTGCCCAACTTTCACTCTTCTAGGATGAAGCGTTCGTTACCAGTAACAGTTTGAATTTTTAGGTTTCACTCTATTTCCTCCTATACAGATAGATGTGTTTTTTAAGTCTAAATCAAACACGGTTTGTGCTAGCTCCTTGAAACTTGACAAAATAAAGTAGTTCTAAGTTCTGTCTTTTTGGATTGTTTCCTCTTGAAATAGCCACAAGCAAACACTGCGTAAAACACCTTTATTGGAAAGGTGTTCCAAGCTTCCAAAATACTACTGGTTTTCTGAATACTCGGCAAATTTTTTTTCATCCGACCTTGATGATCTCTGTGGTAATGATCAGTTCACTAAGTCAACTTAGCTGCCCAACTTTCACTCTTCTAGGATGAAGCGTTCGTTACCAGTAACAGTTTGAATTTTTAGGTTTCACTCTATTTCCTCCTATACAGATAGATGGGTTTTTAAAGTCTAAATCAAACACGGTTTGTGCTAGCTCCTTGAAACTTGACAAAATAAAGTAGTTCTAAGTTCTGTCTTTGTGGTTTGTTTCCTCTTGAAATAGCCACAAGCAAAGACTGCGTAAAACACCTTTATTGGAAAGGTGTGCCAAGCTTCCAAAATACTACTGGTTTTCTGAATACTCGGCAAATTTTTTTTCATCCGACCTTGAAGATCTCTGTCCTAATGATCAGTTCACTAAATCCACTTAGCT
Organism: Callospermophilus lateralis; assembly: GCF_048772815.1. Classification (NCBI taxonomy): domain Eukaryota; kingdom Metazoa; phylum Chordata; class Mammalia; order Rodentia; family Sciuridae; genus Callospermophilus; species Callospermophilus lateralis. The sequence goes on from NW_027518055.1 coordinate 25,905, forward strand.
GCCCAACTTTCACTCTTCTAGGATGAAGCATTCGTTCCCAGTAACAGATTGAATTTTTAGGTTTCACTCTATTTCCTCCTATACAGATAGATGTGTTTTTTAAGTCTAAATCAAACACGGTTTGTGCTAGCTCCTTGAAACTTGACAAAATAAATTAGTTCTAAGTTCTTTCTTTGTGGTTTGTTTCCTCTTGAAATAGCCACAAGCAAAGACTGCGTAAAACACATTCATTGGAAAGGTGTTCCAAGCTTCCAAAATACTACTGGTTTTCTGAATACTCGGCAAATTTTTTTTCATCCGAACTTGATGATCTCTGTGGTAATGATCAGTTCACTAAGTCCACTTAGCTGCCCAACTTTCACTCATCTAGGATGAAGCGTTCGTTACCAGTAACAGTTTGAATTTTTAGGTTTCACTCTATTTCCTCCTATACAGATAGATGTGTTTTTTAAGTCTAAATCAAACACGGTTTGTGCTAGCTCCTTGAAACTTGACAAAATAAAGTAGTTCTAAGTTCTGTCTTTGTGGTTTGTTTCCTCTTGAAATAGTCACAAGCAAAGACTGCGTAAAACACCTTCATTGGAAACGTGTGCCAAGTTTCCAAAATACTACTGGTTTTCTGAATACTCGGCAAATTTTTTTTCATCCGACCTTGATGATCTCTGTGGTAATGATCAGTTCACTAAGTCCACTTACCTGCCCAATTTTCACTCTTCTAGCATGAAGCGTTCGTTACCAGTAACAGTTTGAATTTTTAGGTTTCACTCTATTTCCTCCTATACAGATAGATGTGTTTTTTAAGTCTAAATCAAACACGGTTTGTGCTAGCTCCTTGAAACTTGACAAAATAAAGTAGTTCTAAGTTCTGTCTTTGTGGTTTGTTTCCTCTTGAAATAGCCACAAGCAAAGACTGCGTAAAACACATTCGTTGGAAAGGTGTTCCAAGCTTCCACAATACTACTGGTTTTCTGAATACTCGGCAAATTTTTTTTCATCCGACCTTGATGATCTCTGTGGTAATGATCAGTTCACTAAGTCCACTTAGCTGCCCAACTTTCACTCTTCTAGGATGAAGCGTTCGTTACCAGTAACAGTTTGAATTTTTAGGTTTCACTCTATTTCCTCCTATACAGATAGATGTGTTTTTTAAGTCTAAATCAAACACGGTTTGTGCTAGCTCCTTGAAACTTGACAAAATAAAGTAGTTCTAAGTTCTGTCTTTTTGGATTGTTTCCTCTTGAAATAGCCACAAGCAAACACTGCGTAAAACACCTTTATTGGAAAGGTGTTCCAAGCTTCCAAAATACTACTGGTTTTCTGAATACTCGGCAAATTTTTTTTCATCCGACCTTGATGATCTCTGTGGTAATGATCAGTTCACTAAGTCCACTTAGCTGCCCAATTTTCACTCTTCTAGGATGAAGCGTTCGTTACCAGTAACAGTTTGAATTTTTAGGTTTCACTCTATTTCCTCCTATACAGATAGATGTGTTTTTTAAGTCTAAATCAAACACGGTTTGTGCTAGCTCCTTGAAACTTGACAAAATAAAGTAGTTCTAAGTTCTGTCTTTGTGGTTTGTTTCCTCTTGAAATAGCCACAAGCAAAGACTGCGTAAAACACCTTCATTGGAAAGGTGTGCCAAGCTTCCAAAAAACTACTGGTTTTTCTGAATACTCGGCAAATTTTTTTTCATCCGACCTTGATAATCTCTGTGGTAATGATCAGTTCACTAAGTCCACTTACCTGCCCAATTTTCACTCTTCTAGGATGAAGCGCTCGTTACCAGTAAGTGTTTGAATTTTTAGGTTTCACTCTATTTCCTCCTATACAGATAGATGGTTTTTTTTTAAGTCTAAATCAAACACGGTTTGTGCTAGCTCCTTGAAACTTGACAAAATAAAGTAGTTCTAAGTTCTGTCTTTGTGGTTTGTTTCCTCTTGAAATAGCCACAAGCAAAGACTGCGTAAAACACATTCGTTGGAAAGGTGTTCCAAGCTTCCACAATACTACTGGTTTTCTGAATACTCGGCAAATTTTTTTTCATCCGACCTTGATGATCTCTGTGGTAATGATCAGTTCACTAAGTCCACTTAGCTGCCCAACTTTCACTCTTCTAGGATGAAGCGTTCGTTACCAGTAACAGTTTGAATTTTTAGGTTTCACTCTATTTCCTCCTATACAGATAGATGTGTTTTTTAAGTCTAAATCAAACACGGTTTGTGCTAGCTCCTTGAAACTTGACAAAATAAAGTAGTTCTAAGTTCTGTCTTTGTGGTTTGTTTCCTCTTGAAATAGCCACAAGCAAAGACTGCGTAAAACACCTTTATTGGAAAGGTGTTCCAAGCTTCCAAAATACTACTGTTTTTCTGAATACTCGGCAAATTTTTTTTTCATCCGACCTTGATGATCTCTGTGGTAATGATCAGTTCACTAAGTCCACTTAGCTGCCCAATTTTCACTCTTCTAGGATGAAGCGTTCGTTACCAGTAACAGTTTGAATTTTTAGGTTTCACTCTATTTCCTCCTATACAGATAGATGTGTTTTTTAAGTCTAAATCAAACACGGTTTGTGCTAGCTCCTTGAAGCTTGACAAAATAAAGTAGTTCTAAGTTCTGTCTTTGTGGTTTGTTTCCTCTTGAAATAGCCACAAGCAAAGACTGCGTAAAACACCTTCATTGGAAAGGTGTGCCAAGCTTCCAAAAAACTACTGGTTTTCTGAATACTCGGCAAAATTTTTTTTCATCCGACCTTGATGATCTCTGTGGTAATGATCAGTTTACTTAGTCCACTTCGCTTCCCAATATTCACTCTTCTAGGATGAAGCGTTCGTTACCAGTAACAGTTTGAGTTTTTCGGTTTCACTCTATTTCCTCCTATATATATAGATGTGTTTGGAAGTCTAAATCAAACACGGTTTGTGCTAGCTCCTTGAAACTTGACAATATAAAGTAGTTCTAAGTTCTGTCTTTGTGGTTTGTTTCCTCTTGAAATAGCCACAAGCAAAGACTGCGTAAAACACCTTTATTGGAAAGGTGTTCCAAGCTTCCAAAATACTACTGGTTTTCTGAATACTCGGCAAATTTTTTTTCATCCGACCTTGATGATCTCTGTGGTAATGATCAGTTCACTAAGTCCACTTACCTGCCCAATTTTCACTCTTCTAGGATGAAGCGTTCGTTACCAGTAACAGTTTGAATTTTTAGGTTTCACTCTATTTCCTCCTATACAGATAGATGTGTTTTTTAAGTAAAAATCAAACACGGTTTGTGCTAGCTCCTTGAAACTTGACAAAATAAATTAGTTCTAAGTTCTTTCTTTGTGGTTTGTTTCCTCTTGAAATAGCCACAAGCAAAGACTGCGTAAAACACATTCATTGGAAAGGTGTTCCAAGCTTCCAAAATACTACTGGTTTTCTGAATACTCGGCAAATTTTTTTTCATCCGAACTTGATGATCTCTGTGGTAATGATCAGTTCACTAAGTCCACTTAGCTGCCCAACTTTCACTCATCTAGGATGAAGCGTTCGTTACCAGTAACAGTTTGAATTTTTAGGTTTCACTCTATTTCCTCCTATACAGATAGATGTGTTTTTTAAGTCTAAATCAAACACGGTTTGTGCTAGCTCCTTGAAACTTGACAAAATAAAGTAGTTCTAAGTTCTGTCTTTGTGGTTTGTTTCCTCTTGAAATAGCCACAAGCAAACACTGCGTAAAACACCTTTATTGGAAAGGTGTTCCAAGCTTCCAAAATACTACTGGTTTTCTGAATACTCGGCAAATTTTTTTTCATCCGACCTTGATGATCTCTGTGGTAATGATCAGTTCACTAAGTCCACTTAGCTGCCCAATTTTCACTATTCTAGGATGAAGCGTTCGTTACCAGTAACAGTTTGAATTTTTAGGTTTCACTCTATTTCCTCCTATACAGATAGATGTGTTTTTTAAGTCTAAATCAAACACGGTTTGTGCTAGCTCCTTGAAACTTGACAAAATAAAGTAGTTCTAAGTTCTGTCTTTGTGGTTTGTTTCCTCTTTAAATAGCCACAAGCAAAGACTGCGTAAAACACCTTCATTGGAAAGGTGTGCCAAGCTTCCAAAAAACTACTGGTTTTTCTGAATACTCGGCAAATTTTTTTTCATCCGACCTTGATAATCTCTGTGGTAATGATCAGTTCACTAAGTCCACTTAGCTGCCCAACTTTCACTCATCTAGGATGAAGCGTTCGTTACCAGTAACAGTTTGAATTTTTAGGTTTCACTCTATTTCCTCCTATACAGATAGATGTGTTTTTTAAGTCTAAATCAAACACGGTTTGTGCTAGCTCCTTGAAACTTGACAAAATAAAGTAGTTCTAAGTTCTGTCTTTGTGGTTTGTTTCCTCTTGAAATAGCCACAAGCAAAGACTGCGTAAAACACCTTCATTGGAAACGTGTGCCAAGTTTCCAAAATACTACTGGTTTTCTGAATACTCGGCAAATTTTTTTTCATCCGACCTTGATGATCTCTGTGGTAATGATCAGTTCACTAAGTCCACTTACCTGCCCAATTTTCACTCTTCTAGGATGAAGCGTTCGTTACCAGTAACAGTTTGAATTTTTAGGTTTCACTCTATTTCCTCCTATACAGATAGATGTGTTTTTTAAGTCTAAATCAAACACGGTTTGTGCTAGCTCCTTGAAACTTGACAAAATAAAGTAGTTCTAAGTTCTGTCTTTTTGGATTGTTTCCTCTTGAAATAGCCACAAGCAAACACTGCGTAAAACACCTTTATTGGAAAGGTGTTCCAAGCTTCCAAAATACTACTGGTTTTCTGAATACTCGGCAAATTTTTTTTCATCCGACCTTGATGATCTCTGTGGTAATGATCAGTTCACTAAGTCCACTTAGCTGCCCAATTTTCACTCTTCTAGGATGAAGCGTTCGTTACCAGTAACAGTTTGAATTTTTAGGTTTCACTCTATTTCCTCCTATACAGATAGATGTGTTTTTTAAGTCTAAATCAAACACGGTTTGTGCTAGCTCCTTGAAACTTGACAAAATAAAGTAGTTCTAAGTTCTGTCTTTGTGGTTTGTTTCCTCTTGAAATAGCCACAAGCAAAGACTGCGTAAAACACCTTCATTGGAAAGGTGTGCCAAGCTTCCAAAAAACTACTGGTTTTTCTGAATACTCGGCAAATTTTTTTTCATCCGACCTTGATAATCTCTGTGGTAATGATCAGTTCACTAAGTCCACTTACCTGCCCAATTTTCACTCTTCTAGGATGAAGCGCTCGTTACCAGTAATAGTTTGAATTTTTAGGTTTCACTCTATTTCCTCCTATACAGATAGATGGTTTTTTTTTAAGTCTAAATCAAACACGGTTTGTGCTAGCTCCTTGAAACTTGACAAAATAAAGTAGTTCTAAGTTCTGTCTTTGTGGTTTGTTTCCTCTTGAAATAGCCACAAGCAAAGACTGCGTAAAACACATTCGTTGGAAAGGTGTTCCAAGCTTCCACAATACTACTGGTTTTCTGAATACTCGGCAAATTTTTTTTCATCCGACCTTGATGATCTCTGTGGTAATGATCAGTTCACTAAGTCCACTTAGCTGCCCAACTTTCACTCTTCTAGGATGAAGCGTTCGTTACCAGTAACAGTTTGAATTTTTAGGTTTCACTCTATTTCCTCCTATACAGATAGATGTGTTTTTTAAGTCTAAATCAAACACGGTTTGTGCTAGCTCCTTGAAACTTGACAAAATAAAGTAGTTCTAAGTTCTGTCTTTGTGGTTTGTTTCCTCTTGAAATAGCCACAAGCAAACACTGCGTAAAACACCTTTATTGGAAAGGTGTTCCAAGCTTCCAAAATACTACTGGTTTTCTGAATACTCGGCAAATTTTTTTTCATCCGACCTTGATGATCTCTGTGGTAATGATCAGTTCACTAAGTCCACTTACCGGCCCAATTTTCACTCTTCTAGGATGAAGCGTTCGTTACCAGTAACAGTTTGAATTTTTAGGTTTCACTCTATTTCCTCCTATACAGATAGATGTGTTTTTTAAGTCTAAATCAAACACGGTTTGTGCTAGCTCCTTGAAACTTGACAAAATAAAGTAGTTCTAAGTTCTGTCTTTTTGGATTGTTTCCTCTTGAAATAGCCACAAGCAAACACTGCGTAAAACACCTTTATTGGAAAGGTGTTCCAAGCTTCCAAAATACTACTGGTTTTCTGAATACTCGGCAAATTTTTTTTCATCCGACCTTGATGATCTCTGTGGTAATGATCAGTTCACTAAGTCCACTTAGCTGCCCAATTTTCACTCTTCTAGGATGAAGCGTTCGTTACCAGTAACAGTTTGAATTTTTAGGTTTCACTCTATTTCCTCCTATACAGATAGATGTGTTTTTTAAGTCTAAATCAAACACGGTTTGTGCTAGCTCCTTGAAACTTGACAAAATAAAGTAGTTCTAAGTTCTGTCTTTGTGGTTTGTTTCCTCTTGAAATAGCCACAAGCAAAGACTGCGTAAAACACCTTCATTGGAAAGGTGTGCCAAGCTTCCAAAAAACTACTGGTTTTTCTGAATACTCGGCAAATTTTTTTTCATCCGACCTTGATGATCTCTGTGGTAATGATCAGTTCACTAAGTCCACTTACCTGCCCAATTTTTACTCTTCTAGGATGAAGCGCTCGTTACCAGTAATAGTTTGAATTTTTAGGTTTCACTCTATTTCCTCCTATACAGATAGATGGTTTTTTTTTAAGTCTAAATCAAACACGGTTTGTGCTAGCTCCTTGAAACTTGACAAAATAAAGTAGTTCTAAGTTCTGTCTTTGTGGTTTGTTTCCTCTTGAAATAGCCACAAGCAAACACTGCGTAAAACACCTTTATTGGAAAGGTGTTCCAAGCTTCCAATATACTACTGGTTTTCTGAATACTCGGCAAATTTTTTTTCATCCGACCTTGATGATCTCTGTGGTAATGATCAGTTCACTAAGTCCACTTAGCTGCACAATTTTCACTCTTCTAGGATGAAGCGTTCGTTACCAGTAACAGTTTGAATTTTTAGGTTTCACTCTATTTCCTCCTATACAGATAGATGTGTTTTTTAAGTCTAAATCAAACACGGTTTGTGCTAGCTCCTTGAAGCTTGACAAAATAAAGTAGTTCTAAGTTCTGTCTTTGTGGTTTGTTTCCTCTTGAAATAGCCACAAGCAAAGACTGCGTAAAACACCTTCATTGGAAAGGTGTGCCAAGCTTCCAAAAAACTACTGGTTTTCTGAATACTCGGCAAAATTTTTTTTCATCCGACCTTGATGATCTCTGTGGTAATGATCAGTTTACTTAGTCCACTTCGCTTCCCAATATTCACTCTTCTAGGATGAAGCGTTCGTTACCAGTAACAGTTTGAGTTTTTCGGTTTCACTCTATTTCCTCCTATATATATAGATGTGTTTGGAAGTCTAAATCAAACACGGTTTGTGCTAGCTCCTTGAAACTTGACAATATAAAGTAGTTCTAAGTTCTGTCTTTGTGGTTTGTTTCCTCTTGAAATAGCCACAAGCAAAGACTGCGTAAAACACCTTTATTGGAAAGGTGTTCCAAGCTTCCAAAATACTACCGGTTTTCTGAATACTCGGCAAATTTTTTTTCATCCGACCTTGATGATCTCTGTGGTAATGATCAGTTCACTAAGTCCACTTACCTGCCCAATTTTCACTCTTCTAGGATGAAGCGTTCGTTACCAGTAACAGTTTGAATTTTTAGGTTTCACTCTATTTCCTCCTATACAGATAGATGTGTTTTTTAAGTCTAAATCAAACACCGTTTGTGCTAGCTCCTTGAAACTTGACAAAATAAAGTAGTTCTAAGTTCTGTCTTTGTGGTTTGTTTCCTCTTGAAATAGCCACAAGCAAAGACTGCGTAAAACACATTCATTGGAAAGGTGTTCCAAGCTTCCAAAATACTACTGGTTTTCTGAATACTCGGCAAATTTTTTTTCATCCGAACTTGATGATCTCTGTGATAATGATCAGTTCACTAAGTCCACTTAGCTGCCCAACTTTCACTCATCTAGGATGAAGCGTTCGTTACCAGTAACAGTTTGAATTTTTAGGTTTCACTCTATTTCCTCCTATACAGATAGATGTGTTTTTTAAGTCTAAATCAAACACGGTTTGTGCTAGCTCCTTGAAACTTGACAAAATAAAGTAGTTCTAAGTTCTGTCTTTGTGGTTTGTTTCCTCTTGAAATAGCCACAAGCAAACACTGCGTAAAACACCTTTATTGGAAAGGTGTTCCAAGCTTCCAAAATACTACTGGTTTTCTGAATACTCGGCAAATTTTTTTTCATCCGACCTTGATGATCTCTGTGGTAATGATCAGTTCACTAAGTCCACTTAGCTGCCCAATTTTCACTCTTCTAGGATGAAGCGTTCGTTACCAGTAACAGTTTGAATTTTTAGGTTTCACTCTATTTCCTCCTATACAGATAGATGTGTTTTTTAAGTCTAAATCAAACACGGTTTGTGCTAGCTCCTTGAAACTTGACAAAATAAAGTAGTTCTAAGTTCTGTCTTTGTGGTTTGTTTCCTCTTGAAATAGCCACAAGCAAAGACTGCGTAAAACACCTTCATTGGAAAGGTGTGCCAAGCTTCCAAAAAACTACTGGTTTTTCTGAATACTCGGCAAATTTTTTTTCATCCGACCTTGATGATCTCTGTGGTAATGATCAGTTCACTAAGTCCACTTAGCTGCCCAACTTTCACTCTTCTAGGATGAAGCGTTCGTTACCAGTAACAGTTTGAATTTTTAGGTTTCACTCTATTTCCTCCTATACAGATAGATGTGTTTTTTAAGTCTAAATCAAACACGGTTTGTGCTAGCTCCTTGAAGCTTGACAAAATAAAGTAGTTCTAAGTTCTGTCTTTGTGGTTTGTTTCCTCTTGAAATAGCCACAAGCAAAGACTGCGTAAAACACCTTCATTGGAAAGGTGTGCCAAGCTTCCAAAAAACTACTGGTTTTCTGAATACTCGGCAAAATTTTTTTTCATCCGACCTTGATGATCTCTGTGGTAATGATCAGTTTACTTAGTCCACTTCGCTTCCCAATATTCACTCTTCTAGGATGAAGCGTTCGTTACCAGTAACAGTTTGAGTTTTTCGGTTTCACTCTATTTCCTCCTATATATATAGATGTGTTTGGAAGTCTAAATCAAACACGGTTTGTGCTAGCTCCTTGAAACTTGACAATATAAAGTAGTTCTAAGTTCTGTCTTTGTGGTTTGTTTCCTCTTGAAATAGCCACAAGCAAAGACTGCGTAAAACACCTTTATTGGAAAGGTGTTCCAAGCTTCCAAAATACTACCGGTTTTCTGAATACTCGGCAAATTTTTTTTCATCCGACCTTGATGATCTCTGTGGTAATGATCAGTTCACTAAGTCCACTTACCTGCCCAATTTTCACTCTTCTAGGATGAAGCGTTCGTTACCAGTAACAGTTTGAATTTTTAGGTTTCACTCTATTTCCTCCTATACAGATAGATGTGTTTTTTAAGTCTAAATCAAACACCGTTTGTGCTAGCTCCTTGAAACTTGACAAAATAAAGTAGTTCTAAGTTCTGTCTTTGTGGTTTGTTTCCTCTTGAAATAGCCACAAGCAAAGACTGCGTAAAACACATTCATTGGAAAGGTGTTCCAAGCTTCCAAAATACTACTGGTTTTCTGAATACTCGGCAAATTTTTTTTCATCCGAACTTGATGATCTCTGTGATAATGATCAGTTCACTAAGTCCACTTAGCTGCCCAACTTTCACTCATCTAGGATGAAGCGTTCGTTACCAGTAACAGTTTGAATTTTTAGGTTTCACTCTATTTCCTCCTATACAGATAGATGTGTTTTTTAAGTCTAAATCAACACGGTTTGTGCTAGCTCCTTGAAACTTGACAAAATAAAGTAGTTCTAAGTTCTGTCTTTGTGGTTTGTTTCCTCTTGAAATAGCCACAAGCAAACACTGCGTAAAACACCTTTATTGGAAAGGTGTTCCAAGCTTCCAAAATACTACTGGTTTTCTGAATACTCGGCAATTTTTTTTCATCCGACCTTGATGATCTCTGTGGTAATGATCAGTTCACTAAGTCCACTTAGCTGCCCAATTTTCACTCTTCTAGGATGAAGCGTTCGTTACCAGTAACAGTTTGAATTTTTAGGTTTCACTCTATTTCCTCCTATACAGATAGATGTGTTTTTAAGTCTAAATCAAACACGGTTTGTGCTAGCTCCTTGAAACTTGACAAAATAAAGTAGTTCTCTAAGTTCTGTCTTTGTGGTTTGTTTCCTCTTGAAATAGCCACAAGCAAAGACTGCGTAAAACACCTTCATTGGAAAGGTGTGCCAAGCTTCCAAAAAACTACTGGTTTTTCTGAATACTCGGCAAATTTTTTTTCATCCGACCTTGATGATCTCTGTGGTAATGATCAGTTCACTAAGTCCACTTAGCTGCCCAACTTTCACTCTTCTAGGATGAAGCGTTCGTTACCAGTAACAGTTTGAATTTTTAGGTTTCACTCTATTTCCTCCTATACAGATAGATGTGTTTTTTAAGTCTAAATCAAACACGGTTTGTGCTAGCTCCTTGAAGCTTGACAAAATAAAGTAGTTCTAAGTTCTGTCTTTGTGGTTTGTTTCCTCTTGAAATAGCCACAAGCAAAGACTGCGTAAAACACCTTCATTGGAAAGGTGTGCCAAGCTTCCAAAAAACTACTGGTTTTCTGAATACTCGGCAAAATTTTTTTTCATCCGACCTTGATGATCTCTGTGGTAATGATCAGTTTACTTAGTCCACTTCGCTTCCCAATATTCACTCTTCTAGGATGAAGCGTTCGTTACCAGTAACAGTTTGAGTTTTTCGGTTTCACTCTATTTCCTCCTATATATATAGATGTGTTTGGAAGTCTAAATCAAACACGGTTTGTGCTAGCTCCTTGAAACTTGACAATATAAAGTAGTTCTAAGTTCTGTCTTTGTGGTTTGTTTCCTCTTGAAATAGCCACAAGCAAAGACTGCGTAAAACACCTTTATTGGAAAGGTGTTCCAAGCTTCCAAAATACTACTGGTTTTCTGAATACTCGGCAAATTTTTTTCATCCGACCTTGATGATCTCTGTGGTAATGATCAGTTCACTAAGTCCACTTACCTGCCCAATTTTCACTCTTCTAGGATGAAGCGTTCGTTACCAGTAACAGTTTGAATTTTTAGGTTTCACTCTATTTCCTCCTATACAGATAGATGTGTTTTTTAAGTC
>NW_027518056.1:0-37173 GCF_048772815.1 Callospermophilus lateralis
GCGAATAACTCATTCAATGAAAGGCGTTGTTAGGCTGCCAAAAAACTACAGTCTCCTGAAATCACAACATATATTTTTTTCCGACCTTCCTGATACTTTCAAATAATGAGCAGTACTCCAATCAAACTTGGATGTCCAAGTTTCGTTCTCCTACGTTGAAGCATCCGTTTGCAGTAACAGTTGAATTTTTAGGTTTCACTGCGTTTTCTTCTATATTGACAGATGCAGTTAGAACTCTAAATCAAACACGGTTTGTGCTAGCTTCTTGAAACGTGACACAATACAGTAGTTCTACGTTCTATCTCTAAGGTTTGTTTCCTCTTGATGTAGCCTAATACAGGGACTCGCGAATAACACTTATATTGAAAGGGATTGCCAAACTTCCAAAAACTAGAGTCTCCTGAAATCTCAACATACATTTTTTTCATCCAATCTTCATGATACTTTCAAGTAATGATCAGTACACCAATCCCACTTGGATTCCCAAGTATCGTTCTCCTACGTTGAAGCATCCGTTTGCAGTAACAGTTTGAATTTTTAGGTTTCACTCTGTTTTCTCCTATATTGACAGATGCAGTTCCAACTCTAAATCAAACACGGTTTGTGCTAGCTTCTTGAAACTTGACACAATACAGTAGTTCTACGTTCTATCTCTAAGGTTTGTTTCCTCTTGATGTAGCCTTAAGCACAGGCTGGCGAATAACTCATTCAATGAAAGGCGTTGTTAGGCTGCCAAAAAACTACATTCTCCTGAAATCACAACATATATTTTTTTTCCGACCTTCCTGATACTTTCAAATAATGAGCAGTACTCCAATCAAACTTGGATGTCCAAGTTTCGTTCTCCTACGTTGAAGCATCCGTTTGCAGTAACAGTTTGAATTTTTAGGTTTCACTGCGTTTTCTTCTATATTGACAGATGCAGTTAGAACTCTAAATCAAACACGGTTTGTGCTAGCTTCTTGAAACGTGACACAATACAGTAGTTCTACGTTCTATCTCTAAGGTTTGTTTCCTCTTGATGTAGCCTAATACAGGGACTCGCGAATAACACTTATATTGAAAGGGATTGCCAAACTTCCAAAAACTAGAGTCTCCTGAAATCTCAACATACATTTTTTTCATCCAATCTTCATGATACTTTCAAGTAATGATCAGTACACCAATCCCACTTGGATGCCTAAGTATCGTTCTCCTACGTTGAAGCATCCGTTTGCAGTAACAGTTTGAATTTTTAGGTTTCACTCTGTTTTCTCCTATATTGACAGATGCAGTTCGAACTCTAAATCAAACACGGTTTGTGCTAGCTTCTTGAAACTTGACACAATACAGTAGTTCTACGTTCTATCTCTAAGGTTTGTTTCCTCTTGATGTAGCCTTAAGCACAGGCTGGCGAATAACTCATTCAATGAAAGGCGTTGTTAGGCTGCCAAAAAACTACAGTCTCCTGAAATCACAACATACATTTTTTCATCCAATCTTCATGATACTTTCAAGTAATGATCAGTACACCAATCCCACTTGGATGCCCAAGTTTCGTTCTCCTACGTTGAAGCATCCGTTTGCAGTAACAGTTTGAATTTTTAGGTTTCACTCTGTTTCTCCTATATTGACAGATGCAGTTCGAACTCTAAATCAAACACGGTTTGTGCTAGCTTCTTGAAACTTGACACAATACAGTAGTTCTACGTTCTATCTCTAAGGTTTGTTTCCTCTTGATGTAGCCTTAAGCACAGGCTGGCGAATAACTCATTCAATGAAAGGCGTTGTTAGGCTGCCAAAAAACTACAGTCTCCTGAAATCACAACATATATTTTTTTCCGACCTTCCTGATACTTTCAAATAATGAGCAGTACTCCAATCAAAACTTGGATGTCCAAGTTTCGTTCTCCTACGTTGAAGCATCCGTTTGCAGTAACAGTTTGAATTTTTAGGTTTCACTGCGTTTTCTTCTATATTGACAGATGCAGTTAGAACTCTAAATCAAACACGGTTTGTGCTAGCTTCTTGAAACGTGACACAATACAGTAGTTCTACGTTCTATCTCTAAGGTTTGTTTCCTCTTGATGTAGCCTAATACAGGGACTCGCGAATAACACTTATATTGAAAGGTATTGCCAAACTTCCAAAAACTAGAGTCTGCTGAAATCTCAACATACATTTTTTTCATCCAATCTTCATGATACTTTCAAGTAATGATCAGTACACCAATCCCACTTGGATGCCCAAGTATCGTTCTCCTACGTTGAAGCATCCGTTTGCAGTAACAGTTTGAATTTTAGGTTTCACTCTGTTTTCTCCTATATTGACAGATGCAGTTCGAACTCTAAATCAAACACGGTTTGTGCTAGCTTCTTGAAACTTGACACAATACAGTAGTTCTACGTTCTATCTCTAAGGTTTGTTTCCTCTTGATGTAGCCTTAAGCACAGGCTGGCGAATAACTCATTCAATGAAAGGCGTTGTTAGGCTGCCAAAAAACTACAGTCTCCTGAAATCACAACATATATTTTTTTTCCGACCTTCCTGATACTTTCAAATAATGAGCAGTACTCCAATCAAACTTGGATGTCCAAGTTTCGTTCTCCTACATTGAAGCATCCGTTTGCAGTAACAGTTTGAATTTTTAGGTTTCACTCTGTTTTCTTCTATATTGACAGATGCAGTTAGAACTCTAAATCAAACACGGTTTGTGCTAGCTTCTTGAAACGTGACACAATACAGTAGTTCTACGTTCTATCTCTAAGGTTTGTTTCCTCTTGATGTATCCTAATACAGGGACTCGCGAATAACACTTATATTGAAAGGGGTTGCCAAACTTCCAAAAACTAGAGTCTCCTGAAATCTCAACATACATTTTTTCATCCAATCTTCATGATACTTTCAAGTAATGATCAGTACACCCAATCCCACTTGGATGCCCAAGTTTCGGTCTCCTACGTTGAAGCATCCGTTTGCAGTAACAGTTTGAATTTTTAGGTTTCACTCTGTTTTCTCCTATATTGACAGATGCAGTTCGAACTCTAAATCAAACACGGTTTGTGCTAGCTTCTTGAAACTTGACACAATACAGTAGTTCTACGTTCTATCTCTAAGGTTTGTTTCCTCTTGATGTAGCCTTAAGCACAGGCTGGCGAATAACTCATTCAATGAAAGGCGTTGTTAGGCTGCCCAAAAAACTACAGTCTCCTGAAATCACAACATATATTTTTTTTCCGACCTTCCTGATACTTTCAAATAATGAGCAGTACTCCAATCAAACTTGGATGTCCAAGTTTCGTTCTCCTACGTTGAAGCATCCGTTTGCAGTAACAGTTTGAATTTTTAGGTTTCACTCTGTTTTCTTCTATATTGACAGATGCAGTTCGAACTCTAAATCAAACACGGTTTGTGCTAGCTTCTTGAAACGTGACACAATACAGTAGTTCTACGTTCTATCTCTAAGGTTTGTTTCCTCTTGATGTAGCCTAATACAGGGACTCGCGAATAACACTTATATTGAAAGGGGTTGCCAAACTTCCAAAAACTAGAGTCTCCTGAAATCTCAACATACATTTTTTCATCCAATCTTCATGATACTTTCAAGTAATGATCAGTACACCAATCCCACTTGGATGCCCAAGTTTCGTTCTCCTACGTTGAAGCATCCGTTTGCAGTAACAGTTTGAATTTTTAGGTTTCACTCTGTTTTCTCCTATATTGACAGATGCAGTTCGAACTCTAAATCAAACACGGTTTGTGCTAGCTTCTTGAAACTTGACACAATACAGTAGTTCTACGTTCTATCTCTAAGATTTGTTTCCTCTTGATGTAGCCTTAAGCACAGGCTGGCGAATAACTCATTCAATGAAAGGCGTTGTTAGGCTGCCAAAAAACTACAGTCTCCTGAAATCACAACATACATTTTTTCATCCAATCTTCATGATACTTTCAAGTAATGATCAGTACACCAATCCCACTTGGATGCCCAAGTTTCGTTCTCCTACGTTGAAGCATCCGTTTGCAGTAAGAGTTTGAATTTTTAGGTTTCACTCTGTTTTCTCCTATATTGACAGATGCAGTTCGAACTCTAAATCAAACACGGTTTGTGCTAGCTTCTTGAAACGTGACACAATACAGTAGTTCTACGTTCTATCTCTAAGGTTTGTTTCCTCTTGATGTAGCCTTAAGCACAGGCTGGCGAATAACTCATTCAATGAAAGGCGTTGTTAGGCTGCCAAAAAACTACAGTCTCCTGAAATCACAACATACATTTTTTCATCCAATCTTCATGATACTTTCAAGTAATGATCAGTACACCAATCCCACTTGGATGCAAAAGTTTCGTTCTCTTACGTTGAAGCATCCGTTTGCAGTAACAGTTTGAATTTTTAGGTTTCACTCTGTTTTCTCCTATATTGACAGATGCAGTTCGAACTCTAAATCAAACACGGTTTGTGCTAGCTTCTTGAAACGTGACACAATACAGTAGTTCTACGTTCTATCTCTAAGGTTTGTTTCCTCTTGATGTAGCCTTAAGCACAGGCTGGCGAATAACTCATTCAATGAAAGGCGTTGTTAGGCTGCCAAAAAACTACAGTCTCCTGAAATCACAACATACATTTTTTCATCCAATCTTCATGATACTTTCAAGTAATGATCAGTACACCAATCCCACTTGGATGCCCAAGTTTCGTTCTCCTACTTTGAAGCATCCGTTTGCAGTAACAGTTTGAATTTTTAGGTTTCACTCTGTTTTCTCCTATATTGACAGATGCAGTTCGAACTCTAAATCAAACACGGTTTGTGCTAGCTTCTTGAAACTTGACACAATACAGTAGTTCTACGTTCTATCTCTAAGGTTTGTTTCCTCTTGATGTAGCCTTAAGCACAGGCTGGCGAATAACTCATTCAATGAAAGGCGTTGTTAGGCTGCCAAAAAACTACAGTCTCCTGAAATCACAACATATATTTTTTTTCCGACCTTCCTGATACTTTCAAATAATGAGCAGTACTCCAATCAAACTTGGATGTCCAAGTTTCGTTCTCCTACGTTGAAGCATCCGTTTGCAGTAACAGTTTGAATTTTTAGGTTTCACTGCGTTTTCTTCTATATTGACAGATGCAGTTAGAACTCTAAATCAAACACGGTTTGTGGTAGCTTCTTGAAACGTGACACAATACAGTAGTTCTACGTTCTATCTCTAAGGTTTGTTTCCTCTTGATGTAGCCTAATACAGGGACTCGCGAATAACACTTATATTGAAACGGATTGCCAAACTTCCAAAAACTAGAGTCTCCTGAAATCTCAACATACATTTTTTTCATCCAATCTTCATGATACTTTCAAGTAATGATCAGTACAGCAATCCCACTTGGATGCCCAAGTATCGTTCTCCTACGTTGAAGCATCCGTTTGCAGTAACAGTTTGAATTTTTAGGTTTCACTCTGTTTTCTCCTATATTGACAGATGCAGTTCGAACTCTAAATCAAACACGGTTTGTGCTAGCTTCTTGAAACGTGACACAATACAGTAGTTCTACGTTCTATCTCTAAGGTTTGTTTCCTCTTGATGTAGCCTTAAGCACAGGCTGGCGAATAACTCATTCAATGAAAGGCGTTGTTAGGCTGCCAAAAAACTACAGTCTCCTGAAATCACAACATATATTTTTTTTCCAACCTTCCTGATACTTTCAAATAATGAGCAGTACTCCAATCAAACTTGGATGTCCAAGTTTCGTTCTCCTATGTTGAAGCATCCGTTTGCAGTAACAGTTTGAATTTTTAGGTTTCACTCTGTTTTCTTCTATATTGACAGATGCAGTTCGAACTCTAAATCAAACACGGTTTGTGCTAGCTTCTTGAAACGTGACACAATACAGTAGTTCTACGTTCTATCTCTAAGGTTTGTTTCCTCTTGATGTAGCCTAATACAGGGACTCGCGAATAACACTTATATTGAAAGGGTTGCCAAACTTCCAAAAACTAGAGTCTCCTGAAATCTCAACATACATTTTTTCATCCAATCTTCATGATACTTTCAAGTAATGATCAGTACACCAATCCCACTTGGATGCCCAAGTTTCGTTCTCCTACGTTGAAGCATCCGTTTGCAGTAACAGTTTGAATTTTTAGGTTTCACTCTGTTTTCTCCTATATTGACAGATGCAGTTCGAACTCTAAATCAAACACGGTTTGTGCTAGCTTCTTGAAACTTGACACAATACAGTAGTTCTACGTTCTATCTCTAAGATTTGTTTCCTCTTGATGTAGCCTTAAGCACAGGCTGGCGAATAACTCATTCAATGAAAGGCGTTGTTAGGCTGCCAAAAAACTACAGTCTCCTGAAATCACAACATACATTTTTTCATCCAATCTTCATGATACTTTCAAGTAATGATCAGTACACCAATCCCACTTGGATGCCCAAGTTTCGTTCTCCTACGTTGAAGCATCCGTTTGCAGTAACAGTTTGAATTTTTAGGTTTCACTCTGTTTTCTCCTATATTGACAGATGCAGTTCGAACTCTAAATCAAACACGGTTTGTGCTAGCTTCTTGAAACGTGACACAATACAGTAGTTCTACGTTCTATCTCTAAGGTTTGTTTCCTCTTGATGTAGCCTTAAGCACAGGCTGGCGAATAACTCATTCAATGAAAGGCGTTGTTAGGCTGCCAAAAAACTACAGTCTCCTGAAATCACAACATACATTTTTTCATCCAATCTTCATGATACTTTCAAGTAATGATCAGTACACCAATCCCACTTGGATGCAAAAGTTTCGTTCTCTTACGTTGAAGCATCCGTTTGCAGTAACAGTTTGAATTTTTAGGTTTCACTCTGTTTTCTCCTATATTGACAGATGCAGTTCGAACTCTAAATCAAACACGGTTTGTGCTAGCTTCTTGAAACGTGACACAATACAGTAGTTCTACGTTCTATCTCTAAGGTTTGTTTCCTCTTGATGTAGCCTTAAGCACAGGCTGGCGAATAACTCATTCAATGAAAGGCGTTGTTAGGCTGCCAAAAACTACAGTCTCCTGAAATCACAACATACATTTTTTCATCCAATCTTCATGATACTTTCAAGTAATGATCAGTACACCAATCCCACTTGGATGCCCAAGTTTTCGTTCTCCTACTTTGAAGCATCCGTTTGCAGTAACAGTTTGAATTTTTAGGTTTCACTCTGTTTTCTCCTATATTGACAGATGCAGTTCGAACTCTAAATCAAACACGGTTTGTGCTAGCTTCTTGAAACTTGACACAATACAGTAGTTCTACGTTCTATCTCTAAGGTTTGTTTCCTCTTGATGTAGCCTTAAGCACAGGCTGGCGAATAACTCATTCAATGAAAGGCGTTGTTAGGCTGCCAAAAACTACAGTCTCCTGAAATCACAACATATATTTTTTTTCCGACCTTCCTGATACTTTCAAATAATGAGCAGTACTCCAATCAAACTTGGATGTCCAAGTTTCGTTCTCCTACGTTGAAGCATCCGTTTGCAGTAACAGTTTGAATTTTTAGGTTTCACTGCGTTTTCTTCTATATTGACAGATGCAGTTAGAACTCTAAATCAAACACGGTTTGTGGTAGCTTCTTGAAACGTGACACAATACAGTAGTTCTACGTTCTATCTCTAAGGTTTGTTTCCTCTTGATGTAGCCTAATACAGGGACTCGCGAATAACACTTATTTTGAAACGGATTGCCAAACTTTCCAAAAACTAGAGTCTCCTGAAATCTCAACATACATTTTTTTCATCCAATCTTCATGATACTTTCAAGTAATGATCAGTACAGCAATCCCACTTGGATGCCCAAGTATCGTTCTCCTACGTTGAAGCATCCGTTTGCAGTAACAGTTTGAATTTTTAGGTTTCACTCTGTTTTCTCCTATATTGACAGATGCAGTTCGAACTCTAAATCAAACACGGTTTGTGCTAGCTTCTTGAAACGTGACACAATACAGTAGTTCTACGTTCTATCTCTAAGGTTTGTTTCCTCTTGATGTAGCCTTAAGCACAGGCTGGCGAATAACTCATTCAATGAAAGGCGTTGTTAGGCTGCCAAAAAACTACAGTCTCCTGAAATCACAACATACATTTTTTCATCCAATCTTCATGATACTTTCAAGTAATGATCAGTACACGAATCCCACTTGGATGCCCAAGTTTCGTTCTCCTACGTTGAAGCATCCGTTTGCAGTAACAGTTTGAATTTTTAGGTTTCACTCTGTTTCTCTATATTGACAGATGCAGTTCGAACTCTAAATCAAACACGGTTTGTGCTAGCTTCTTGAAACTTGACACAATACAGTAGTTCTACGTTCTATCTCTAAGGTTTGTTTCCTCTTGATGTAGCCTTAAGCACAGGCTGGCGAATAACTCATTCAATGAAAGGCATTGTTAGGCTGCCAAAAAACTACAGTCTCCTGAAATCACAACATATATTTTTTTTCCGACCTTCCTGATACTTTCAAATAATGAGCAGTACTCCAATCAAACTTGGATGTCCAAGTTTCGTTCTCCTACGTTGAAGCATCCGTTTGCAGTAACAGTTTGAATTTTTAGGTTTCACTGCGTTTTCTTCTATATTGACAGATGCAGTTAGAACTCTAAATCAAACACGGTTTGTGCTAGCTTCTTGAAACGTGACACAATACAGTAGTTCTACGTTCTATCTCTAAGGTTTGTTTCCTCTTGATGTAGCCTAATACAGGGACTCGCGAATAACACTTATATTGAAACGGATTGCCAAACTTCCAAAAACTAGAGTCTCCTGAAATCTCAACATACATTTTTTTTCATCCAATCTTCATGATACTTTCAAGTAATGATCAGTACAGCAATCCCACTTGGATGCCCAAGTATCGTTCTCCTACGTTGAAGCATCCGTTTGCAGTAACAGTTTGAATTTTTAGGTATCACTCTGTTTTCTCCTATATTGACAGATGCAGTTCGAACTCTAAATCAAACACGGTTTGTGCTAGCTTCTTGAAACTTGACACAATACAGTAGTTCTACGTTCTATCTCTAAGGTTTGTTTCCTCTTGATGTAGCCTTAAGCACAGGCTGGCGAATAACTCATTCAATGAAAGGCGTTGTTAGGCTGCCAAAAAACTACAGTCTCCTGAAATCACAACATACATTTTTTCATCCAATCTTCATGATACTTACAAGTAATGATCAGAACACCAATCGCACTTGGATGCCCAAGTTTCGTTCTCCTACGTTGAAGCATCCGTTTGCAGTAACAGTTTGAATTTTTAGGTTTCACTGCGTTTTCTCCTATATTGACAGATGCAGTTCGAACTCTAAATCAAACACGGTTTGTGCTAGCTTCTTGAAACTTGACACAATACATTAGTTCTACGTTCTATCTCTAAGATTTGTTTCCTCTTGATGTAGCCTTAAGCACAGGCTGGCGAATAACTCATTCAATGAAAGGCGTTGTTAGACTGCCAAAAAACTACAGTCTCCTGAAATCACAACATACATTTTTTCATCCAATCTTCATGATACTTTCAAGTAATGATCAGTACACCAATCCCACTTGGATGCCCAAGTTTCGTTCTCCTACGTTGAAGCATCCGTTTGCAGTAACAGTTTGAATTTTTAGGTTTCACTCTGTTTTCTCCTATATTGACAGATGCAGTTCGAACTCTAAATCAAACACGGTTTGTGCTAGCTTCTTGAAACGTGACACAATACAGTAGTTCTACGTTCTATCTCTAAGGTTTGTTTCCTCTTGATGTAGCCTTAAGCACAGGCTGGCGAATAACTCATTCAATGAAAGGCGTTGTTAGGCTGCCAAAAAACTACAGTCTCCTGAAATCACAACATATATTTTTTTTCCGACCTTCCTGATACTTTCAAATAATGAGCAGTACTCCAATCAAACTTGGATGTCCAAGTTTCGTTCTCCTACGTTGAAGCATCCGTTTGCAGTAACATTTTGAATTTTTAGGTTTCACTCTGTTTTCTTCTATATTGACAGATGCAGTTCGAACTCTAAATCAAACACGGTTTGTGCTAGCTTCTTGAAACGTGACACAATACAGTAGTTCTACGTTCTATCTCTAAGGTTTGTTTCCTCTTGATGTAGCCTAATACAGGGACTCGCAAATAACACTTATATTGAAAGGGGTTGCCAAACTTCCAAAAACTAGAGTCTCCTGAAATCTCAACATACATTTTTTCATCCAATCTTCATGATACTTTCAAGTAATGATCAGTACACCAATCCCACTTGGATGCCCAAGTTTCGTTCTCCTACGTTGAAGCATCCGTTTGCAGTAACAGTTTGAATTTTTAGGTTTCACTCTGTTTTCTCCTATATTGACAGATGAAGTTCGAACTCTAAATCAAACTCGGTTTGTGCTAGCTTCTTGAAACTTGACACAATACAGTAGTTCTACGTTCTATCTCTAAGGTTTGTTTCCTCTTGATGTAGCCTTAAGCACAGGCTGGCGAATAACTCATTCAATGAAAGGCGTTGTTAGGCTGCCAAAAAACTACAGTCTCCTGAAATCACAACATATATTTTTTTTCCGACCTTCCTGATACTTTCAAATAATAAGCAGTACTCCAATCAAACTTGGATGTCCAAGTTTCGTTCTCCTACGTTGAAGCATCCGTTTGCAGTAACAGTTTGAATTTTTAGGTTTCACTGCGTTTTCTTCTATATTGACAGATGCAGTTAGAACTCTAAATCAAACACGGTTTGTGCTAGCTTCTTGAAACGTGACACAATACAGTAGTTCTACGTTCTATCTCTAAGGTTTGTTTCCTCTTGATGTAGCCTAATACAGGGACTCGCGAATAACACTTATATTGAAAGGGGTTGCCAAACTTCCAAAAACTAGAGTCTCCTGAAATCTCAACATACATTTTTTCATCCAATCTTCATGATACTTTCAAGTAATGATCAGTACACCAATCCCACTTGGATGCCCAAGTTTCGTTCTCCTACGTTGAGGCATCCGTTTGCAGTAACAGTTTGAATTTTTAGGTTTCACTCTGTTTTCTCCTATATTGACAGATGCAGTTCGAACTCTAAATCAAACACGGTTTGTGCTAGCTTCTTGAAACTTGACACAATACAGTAGTTCTACGTTCTATATCTAAGGTTTGTTTCCTCTTGATGTAGCCTTAAGCACAGGCTGGCGAATAACTCATTCAATGAAAGGCGTTGTTAGGCTGCCAAAAAACTACAGTCTCCTGAAATCACAACATATATTTTTTTTCCGACCTTCCTGATACTTTCAAATAATGAGCAGTACTCCAATGAAACTTGGATGTCCAAGTTTCGTTCTCCTACATTGAAGCATCCGTTTGCAGTAACAGTTTGAATTTTTAGGTTTCACTGTGTTTTCTTCTATATTGACAGATGCAGTTAGAACTCTAAATCAAACACGGTTTGTGCTAGCTTCTTGAAACGTGACACAATACAGTAGTTCTACGTTCTATCTCTAAGGTTTGTTTCCTCTTGATGTAGCCTTAAGCACAGGCTGGCGAATAACTCATTCAATGAAAGGCGTTGTTAGGCTGCCAAAAAACTACAGTCTCCTGAAATCACAACATACATTTTTTCATCCAATCTTCCTGATACTTTCAAATAATGAGCAGTACTCCAATCCAACTTGGAGGTCCAAGTTTCGTTCTCCTACGTTGAAGCATCCGTTTGCAGTAACAGTTTGAATTTTTAGGTTTCACTCTGTTTTCTCCTATATTGACAGATGCAGTTCGAACTCTAAATCAAACACGGTTTGTGCTAGCTTCTTGAAACTTGACACAATACAGTAGTTCTACGTTCTATCTCTAAGGTTTGTTTCCTCTTGATGTAGCCTTAAGCACAGGCTGGCGAATAACTCATTCAATGAAAGGCGTTGTTAGGCTGCCAAAAAACTACAGTCTCCTGAAATCACAACATACATTTTTTCATCCAATCTTCATGATACTTTCAAGTAATGATCAGTACACCAATCCCACTTGGATGCCCAAGTTTCGTTCTCCTACGTTGAAGCATCCGTTTGCAGTAACAGTTTGAATTTTTAGGTTTCACTCTGTTTTCTCCTATATTGACAGATGCAGTTCGAACTCTAAATCAAACACGGTTTGTGCTAGCTTCTTGAAACGTGACACAATACAGTAGTTCTACGTTCTATCTCTAAGGTTTGTTTCCTCTTGATGTAGCCTTAAGCACAGGCTGGCGAATAACTCATTCAATGAAAGGCGTTGTTAGGCTGCCAAAAAACTACAGTCTCCTGAAATCACAACATACATTTTTTCATCCAATCTTCATGATACTTTCAAGTAATGATCAGTACACCAATCCCACTTGGATGCAAAAGTTTCGTTCTCTTACGTTGAAGCATCCGTTTGCAGTAACAGTTTGAATTTTTAGGTTTCACTCTGTTTTCTCCTATATTGACAGATGCAGTTCGAACTCTAAATCAAACACGGTTTGTGCTAGCTTCTTGAAACGTGACACAATACAGTAGTTCTACGTTCTATCTCTAAGGTTTGTTTCCTCTTGATGTAGCCTTAAGCACAGGCTGGCGAATAACTCATTCAATGAAAGGCGTTGTTAGGCTGCCAAAAAACTACAGTCTCCTGAAATCACAACATACATTTTTTCATCCAATCTTCATGATACTTTCAAGTAATGATCAGTACACCAATCCCACTTGGATGCCCAAGTTTCGTTCTCCTACGTTGAAGCATCCGTTTGCAGTAACAGTTTGAATTTTTAGGTTTCACTCTGTTTTCTCCTATATTGACAGATGCAGTTCGAACTCTAAATCAAACACGGTTTGTGCTAGCTTCTTGAAACTTGACACAATACAGTAGTTCTAAGTTCTATCTCTAAGGTTTGTTTCCTCTTGATGTAGCCTTAAGCACAGGCTGGCGAATAACTCATTCAATGAAAGGCGTTGTTAGGCTGCCAAAAAACTACAGTCTCCTGAAATCACAACATATATTTTTTTTCCGACCTTCCTGATACTTTCAAATAATGAGCAGTACTCCAATCAAACTTGGATGTCCAAGTTTCGTTCTCCTACGTTGAAGCATCCGTTTGCAGTAACAGTTTGAATTTTTAGGTTTCACTGCGTTTTCTTCTATATTGACAGATGCAGTTAGAACTCTAAATCAAACACGGTTTGTGGTAGCTTCTTGAAACGTGACACAATACAGTAGTTCTACGTTCTATCTCTAAGGTTTGTTTCCTCTTGATGTAGCCTAATACAGGGACTCGTGAATAACACTTATTTTGAAACGGATTGCCAAACTTCCAAAAACTAGAGTCTCCTGAAATCTCAACATACATTTTTTTCATCCAATCTTCATGATACTTTCAAGTAATGATCAGTACAGCAATCCCACTTGGATGCCCAAGTATCGTTCTCCTACGTTGAAGCATCCGTTTGCAGTAACAGTTTGAATTTTTAGGTTTCACTCTGTTTTCTCCTATATTGACAGATGCAGTTCGAACTCTAAATCAAACACGGTTTGTGCTAGCTTCTTGAAACGTGACACAATACAGTAGTTCTACGTTCTATCTCTAAGGTTTGTTTCCTCTTGATGTAGCCTTAAGCACAGGCTGGCGAATAACTCATTCAATGAAAGGCGTTGTTAGGCTGCCAAAAAACTACAGTCTCCTGAAATCACAACATACATTTTTTCATCCAATCTTCATGATACTTTCAAGTAATGATCAGTACACGAATCCCACTTGGATGCCCAAGTTTCGTTCTCCTACGTTGAAGCATCCGTTTGCAGTAACAGTTTGAATTTTTAGGTTTCACTCTGTTTTCTCCTATATTGACAGATGCAGTTCGAACTCTAAATCAAACACGGTTTGTGCTAGCTTCTTGAAACTTGACACAATACAGTAGTTCTACGTTCTATCTCTAAGGTTTGTTTCCTCTTGATGTAGCCTTAAGCACAGGCTGGCGAATAACTCATTCAATGAAAGGCATTGTTAGGCTGCCAAAAAACTACAGTCTCCTGAAATCACAACATATATTTTTTTTCCGACCTTCCTGATACTTTCAAATAATGAGCAGTACTCCAATCAAACTTGGATGTCCAAGTTTCGTTCTCCTACGTTGAAGCATCCGTTTGCAGTAACAGTTTGAATTTTTAGGTTTCACTGCGTTTTCTTCTATATTGACAGATGCAGTTAGAACTCTAAATCAAACACGGTTTGTGCTAGCTTCTTGAAACGTGACACAATACAGTAGTTCTACGTTCTATCTCTAAGGTTTGTTTCCTCTTGATGTAGCCTAATACAGGGACTCGCGAATAACACTTATATTGAAACGGATTGCCAAACTTCCAAAAACTAGAGTCTCCTGAAATCTCAACATACATTTTTTTCATCCAATCTTCATGATACTTTCAAGTAATGATCAGTACAGCAATCCCACTTGGATGCCCAAGTATCGTTCTCCTACGTTGAAGCATCCGTTTGCAGTAACAGTTTGAATTTTTAGGTTTCACTCTGTTTTCTCCTATATTGACAGATGCAGTTCGAACTCTAAATCAAACACGGTTTGTGCTAGCTTCTTGAAACTTGACACAATACAGTAGTTCTACGTTCTATCTCTAAGGTTTGTTTCCTCTTGATGTAGCCTTAAGCACAGGCTGGCGAATAACTCATTCAATGAAAGGCGTTGTTAGGCTGCCAAAAAACTACAGTCTCCTGAAATCACAACATACATTTTTTCATCCAATCTTCATGATACTTACAAGTAATGATCAGAACACCAATCGCACTTGGATGCCCAAGTTTCGTTCTCCTACGTTGAAGCATCCGTTTGCAGTAACAGTTTGAATTTTTAGGTTTCACTGCGTTTTCTCCTATATTGACAGATGCAGTTCGAACTCTAAATCAAACACGGTTTGTGCTAGCTTCTTGAAACTTGACACAATACATTAGTTCTACGTTCTATCTCTAAGATTTGTTTCCTCTTGATGTAGCCTTAAGCACAGGCTGGCGAATAACTCATTCAATGAAAGGCGTTGTTAGACTGCCAAAAAACTACAGTCTCCTGAAATCACAACATACATTTTTTCATCCAATCTTCATGATACTTTCAAGTAATGATCAGTACACCAATCCCACTTGGATGCCCAAGTTTCGTTCTCCTACGTTGAAGCATCCGTTTGCAGTAACAGTTTGAATTTTTAGGTTTCACTCTGTTTTCTCCTATATTGACAGATGCAGTTCGAACTCTAAATCAAACACGGTTTGTGCTAGCTTCTTGAAACGTGACACAATACAGTAGTTCTACGTTCTATCTCTAAGGTTTGTTTCCTCTTGATGTAGCCTTAAGCACAGGCTGGCGAATAACTCATTCAATGAAAGGCGTTGTTAGGCTGCCAAAAAACTACAGTCTCCTGAAATCACAACATATATTTTTTTTCCGACCTTCCTGATACTTTCAAATAATGAGCAGTACTCCAATCAAACTTGGATGTCCAAGTTTCGTTCTCCTACGTTGAAGCATCCGTTTGCAGTAACATTTTGAATTTTTAGGTTTCACTCTGTTTTCTTCTATATTGACAGATGCAGTTCGAACTCTAAATCAAACACGGTTTGTGCTAGCTTCTTGAAACGTGACACAATACAGTAGTTCTACGTTCTATCTCTAAGGTTTGTTTCCTCTTGATGTAGCCTAATACAGGGACTCGCAAATAACACTTATATTGAAAGGGGTTGCCAAACTTCCAAAAACTAGAGTCTCCTGAAATCTCAACATACATTTTTTCATCCAATCTTCATGATACTTTCAAGTAATGATCAGTACACCAATCCCACTTGGATGCCCAAGTTTCGTTCTCCTACGTTGAAGCATCCGTTTGCAGTAACAGTTTGAATTTTTAGGTTTCACTCTGTTTTCTCCTATATTGACAGATGAAGTTCGAACTCTAAATCAAACTCGGTTTGTGCTAGCTTCTTGAAACTTGACACAATACAGTAGTTCTACGTTCTATCTCTAAGGTTTGTTTCCTCTTGATGTAGCCTTAAGCACAGGCTGGCGAATAACTCATTCAATGAAAGGCGTTGTTAGGCTGCCAAAAAACTACAGTCTCCTGAAATCACAACATATATTTTTTTTCCGACCTTCCTGATACTTTCAAATAATAAGCAGTACTCCAATCAAACTTGGATGTCCAAGTTTCGTTCTCCTACGTTGAAGCATCCGTTTGCAGTAACAGTTTGAATTTTTAGGTTTCACTGCGTTTTCTTCTATATTGACAGATGCAGTTAGAACTCTAAATCAAACACGGTTTGTGCTAGCTTCTTGAAACGTGACACAATACAGTAGTTCTACGTTCTATCTCTAAGGTTTGTTTCCTCTTGATGTAGCCTAATACAGGGACTCGCGAATAACACTTATATTGAAAGGGGTTGCCAAACTTCCAAAAACTAGAGTCTCCTGAAATCTCAACATACATTTTTTCATCCAATCTTCATGATACTTTCAAAGTAATGATCAGTACACCAATCCCACTTGGATGCCCAAGTTTCGTTCTCCTACGTTGAGGCATCCGTTTGCAGTAACAGTTTGAATTTTTAGGTTTCACTCTGTTTCTCCTATATTGACAGATGCAGTTCGAACTCTAAATCAAACACGGTTTGTGCTAGCTTCTTGAAACTTGACACAATACAGTAGTTCTACGTTCTATATCTAAGGTTTGTTTCCTCTTGATGTAGCCTTAAGCACAGGCTGGCGAATAACTCATTCAATGAAAGGCGTTGTTAGGCTGCCAAAAAACTACAGTCTCCTGAAATCACAACATATATTTTTTTTCCGACCTTCCTGATACTTTCAAATAATGAGCAGTACTCCAATGAAACTTGGATGTCCAAGTTTCGTTCTCCTACATTGAAGCATCCGTTTGCAGTAACAGTTTGAATTTTTAGGTTTCACTGTGTTTTCTTCTATATTGACAGATGCAGTTAGAACTCTAAATCAAACACGGTTTGTGCTAGCTTCTTGAAACGTGACACAATACAGTAGTTCTACGTTCTATCTCTAAGGTTTGTTTCCTCTTGATGTAGCCTTAAGCACAGGCTGGCGAATAACTCATTCAATGAAAGGCGTTGTTAGGCTGCCAAAAAACTACAGTCTCCTGAAATCACAACATACATTTTTTCATCCAATCTTCATGATACTTTCAAGTAATGATCAGTACACCAATCCCACTTGGATGCCCAAGTTTCGTTCTCCTACGTTGAAGCATCCGTTTGCAGTAACAGTTTGAATTTTTAGGTTTCACTCTGTTTTCTCCTATATTGACAGATGCAGTTCGAACTCTAAATCAAACACGGTTTGTGCTAGCTTCTTGAAACGTGACACATTACAGTAGTTCTACGTTCTATCTCTAAGGTTTGTTTCCTCTTGATGTAGCCTTAAGCACAGGCTGGCGAATAACTCATTCAATGAAAGGCGTTGTTAGGCTGCCAAAAAACTACAGTCTCCTGAAATCACAACATACATTTTTTCATCCAATCTTCATGATACTTTCAAGTAATGATCAGTACACCAATCCCACTTGGATGCCCAAGTTTCGTTCTCCTACGTTGAAGCATCCGTTTGCAGTAACAGTTTGAATTTTTAGGGTTTCACTGCGTTTTCTCCTATATTGACAGATGCAGTTCGAACTCTAAATCAAACACGGTTGTGCTAGCTTCTTGAAACTTGACACAATACATTAGTTCTACGTTCTATCTCTAAGATTTGTTTCCTCTTGATGTAGCCTTAAGCACAGGCTGGCGAATAACTCATTCAATGAAAGGCGTTGTTAGACTGCCAAAAAACTACAGTCTCCTGAAATCACAACATACATTTTTTCATCCAATCTTCATGATACTTTCAAGTAATGATCAGTACACCAATCCCACTTGGATGCCCAAGTTTCGTTCTCCTACGTTGAAGCATCCGTTTGCAGTAACAGTTTGAATTTTTAGGTTTCACTCTGTTTTCTCCTATATTGACAGATGCAGTTCGAACTCTAAATCAAACACGGTTTGTGCTAGCTTCTTGAAACGTGACACAATACAGTAGTTCTACGTTCTATCTCTAAGGTTTGTTTCCTCTTGATGTAGCCTTAAGCACAGGCTGGCGAATAACTCATTCAATGAAAGGCGTTGTTAGGCTGCCAAAAAACTACAGTCTCCTGAAATCACAACATATATTTTTTTTCCGACCTTCTGATACTTTCAAATAATGAGCAGTACTCCAATCAAACTTGGATGTCCAAGTTTCGTTCTCCTACGTTGAAGCATCCGTTTGCAGTAACATTTTGAATTTTTAGGTTTCACTCTGTTTTCTTCTATATTGACAGATGCAGTTCGAACTCTAAATCAAACACGGTTTGTGCTAGCTTCTTGAAACGTGACACAATACAGTAGTTCTACGTTCTATCTCTAAGGTTTGTTTCCTCTTGATGTAGCCTAATACAGGGACTCGCAAATAACACTTATATTGAAAGGGGTTGCCAAACTTCCAAAAACTAGAGTCTCCTGAAATCTCAACATACATTTTTTCATCCAATCTTCATGATACTTTCAAGTAATGATCAGTACACCAATCCCACTTGGATGCCCAAGTTTCGTTCTCCTACGTTGAAGCATCCGTTTGCAGTAACAGTTTGAATTTTTAGGTTTCACTCTGTTTTCTCCTATATTGACAGATGAAGTTCGAACTCTAAATCAAACTCGGTTTGTGCTAGCTTCTTGAAACTTGACACAATACAGTAGTTCTACGTTCTATCTCTAAGGTTTGTTTCCTCTTGATGTAGCCTTAAGCACAGGCTGGCGAATAACTCATTCAATGAAAGGCGTTGTTAGGCTGCCAAAAAACTACAGTCTCCTGAAATCACAACATATATTTTTTTTCCGACCTTCCTGATACTTTCAAATAATAAGCAGTACTCCAATCAAACTTGGATGTCCAAGTTTCGTTCTCCTACGTTGAAGCATCCGTTTGCAGTAACAGTTTGAATTTTTAGGTTTCACTGCGTTTTCTTCTATATTGACAGATGCAGTTAGAACTCTAAATCAAACACGGTTTGTGCTAGCTTCTTGAAACGTGACACAATACAGTAGTTCTACGTTCTATCTCTAAGGTTTGTTTCCTCTTGATGTAGCCTAATACAGGGACTCGCGAATAACACTTATATTGAAAGGGGTTGCCAAACTTCCAAAAACTAGAGTCTCCTGAAATCTCAACATACATTTTTTCATCCAATCTTCATGATACTTTCAAGTAATGATCAGTACACCAATCCCACTTGGATGCCCAAGTTTCGTTCTCCTACGTTGAGGCATCCGTTTGCAGTAACAGTTTGAATTTTTAGGTTTCACTCTGTTTTCTCCTATATTGACAGATGCAGTTCGAACTCTAAATCAAACACGGTTTGTGCTAGCTTCTTGAAACTTGACACAATACAGTAGTTCTACGTTCTATATCTAAGGTTTGTTTCCTCTTGATGTAGCCTTAAGCACAGGCTGGCGAATAACTCATTCAATGAAAGGCGTTGTTAGGCTGCCAAAAAACTACAGTCTCCTGAAATCACAACATATATTTTTTTTCCGACCTTCCTGATACTTTCAAATAATGAGCAGTACTCCAATGAAACTTGGATGTCCAAGTTTCGTTCTCCTACATTGAAGCATCCGTTTGCAGTAACAGTTTGAATTTTTAGGTTTCACTGTGTTTTCTTCTATATTGACAGATGCAGTTAGAACTCTAAATCAAACACGGTTTGTGCTAGCTTCTTGAAACGTGACACAATACAGTAGTTCTACGTTCTATCTCTAAGGTTTGTTTCCTCTTGATGTAGCCTTAAGCACAGGCTGGCGAATAACTCATTCAATGAAAGGCGTTGTTAGGCTGCCAAAAAACTACAGTCTCCTGAAATCACAACATACATTTTTTCATCCAATCTTCATGATACTTTCAAGTAATGATCAGTACACCAATCCCACTTGGATGCCCAAGTTTCGTTCTCCTACGTTGAAGCATCCGTTTGCAGTAACAGTTTGAATTTTTAGGTTTCACTCTGTTTTCTCCTATATTGACAGATGCAGTTCGAACTCTAAATCAAACACGGTTTGTGCTAGCTTCTTGAAACGTGACACAATACAGTAGTTCTACGTTCTATCTCTAAGGTTTGTTTCCTCTTGATGTAGCCTTAAGCACAGGCTGGCGAATAACTCATTCAATGAAAGGCGTTGTTAGGCTGCCAAAAAACTACAGTCTCCTGAAATCACAACATACATTTTTTCATCCAATCTTCATGATACTTTCAAGTAATGATCAGTACACCAATCCCACTTGGATGCCCAAGTTTCGTTCTCCTACGTTGAAGCATCCGTTTGCAGTAACAGTTTGAATTTTTAGGTTTCACTCTGTTTTCTCCTATATTGACAGATGCAGTTCGAACTCTAAATCAAACACGGTTTGTGCTAGCTTCTTGAAACTTGACACAATACAGTAGTTCTACGTTCTATCTCTAAGGTTTGTTTCCTCTTGATGTAGCCTTAAGCACAGGCTGGCGAATAACTCATTCAATGAAAGGCGTTGTTAGGCTGCCAAAAAACTACAGTCTCCTGAAATCACAACATATATTTTTTTTCCGACCTTCCTGATACTTTCAAATAATGAGCAGTACTCCAATCAAACTTGGATGTCCAAGTTTCGTTCTCCTACGTTGAAGCATCCGTTTGCAGTAACAGTTTGAATTTTTAGGTTTCACTGCGTTTTCTTCTATATTGACAGATGCAGTTAGAACTCTAAATCAAACACGGTTTGTGCTAGCTTCTTGAAACGTGACACAATACAGTAGTTCTACGTTCTATCTCTAAGGTTTGTTTCCTCTTGATGTAGCCTAATACAGGGACTCGCGAATAACACTTATATTGAAACGGATTGCCAAACTTCCAAAAACTAGCGTCTCCTGAAATCTCAACATACATTTTTTTCATCCAATCTTCATGATACTTTCAAGTAATGATCAGTACAGCAATCCCACTTGGATGCCCAAGTATCGTTCTCCTACGTTGAAGCATCCGTTTGCAGTAACAGTTTGAATTTTTAGGTTTCACTCTGTTTTCTCCTATATTGACAGATGCATTTCGAACTCTAAATCAAACACGGTTTGTGCTAGCTTCTTGAAATTTGACACAATACAGTAGTTCTACGTTCTATCTCTAAGGTTTGTTTCCTCTTGATGTAGCCTTAAGCACAGGCTGGCGAATAACTCATTCAATGAAAGGCGTTGTTAGGCTGCCAAAAACTACAGTCTCCTGAAATCACAACATACATTTTTTCATCCAATCTTCATGATACTTTCAAGTAATGATCAGTACACCAATCCCACTTGGATGCCCAAGTTTCGTTCTCCTACGTTGAAGCATCCGTTTGCAGTAACAGTTTGAATTTTTAGGTTTCACTCTGTTTTCTCCTATATTGACAGATGCAGTTCGAACTCTAAATCAAACACGGTTTGTGCTAACTTCTTGAAACTTGACACAATACAGTAGTTCTACGTTCTATCTCTAAGATTTGTTTCCTCTTGATGTAGCCTTAAGCACAGGCTGGCGAATAACTCATTCAATGAAAGGCGTTGTTAGGCTGCCAAAAAACTACAGTCTCCTGAAATCACAACATACATTTTTTCATCCAATCTTCATGATACTTTCAAGTAATGATCAGTACACCAATCCCACTTGGATGCCCAAGTTTCGTTCTCCTACGTTGAAGCATCCGTTTGCAGTAACAGTTTGAATTTTTAGGTTTCACTCTGTTTTCTCCTATATTGACAGATGCAGTTCGAACTCTAAATCAAACACGGTTTGTGCTAGCTTCTTGAAACGTGACACAATACAGTAGTTCTACGTTCTATCTCTAAGGTTTGTTTCCTCTTGATGTAGCCTTAAGCACAGGCTGGCGAATAACTCATTCAATGAAAGGCGTTGTTAGGCTGCCAAAAAACTACAGTCTCCTGAAATCACAACATACATTTTTTCATCCAATCTTCATGATACTTTCAAGTAATGATCAGTACACCAATCCCACTTGGATGCCCAAGTTTCGTTCTCCTACGTTGAAGCATCCGTTTGCAGTAACAGTTTGAATTTTTAGGTTTCACTCTGTTTTCTCCTATATTGACAGATGCAGTTCGAACTCTAAATCAAACACGGTTTGTGCTAGCTTCTTGAAACGTGACACAATACAGTAGTTCTACGTTCTATCTCTAAGGTTTGTTTCCTCTTGATGTAGCCTTAAGCACAGGCTGGCGAATAACTCATTCAATGAAAGGCGTTGTTAGGCTGCCAAAAAACTACAGTCTCCTGAAATCACAACATACATTTTTTCATCCAATCTTCATGATACTTTCATGTAATGATCAGTACACCAATCCCACTTGGATGCCCAAGTTTCGTTCTCCTACGTTGAAGCATCCGTTTGCAGTAACAGTTTGAATTTTTAGGTTTCACTCTGTTTTCTCCTATATTGACAGATGCAGTTCGAACTCTAAATCAAACACGGTTTGTGCTAGCTTCTTCAAACTTGACACAATACAGTAGTTCTACGTTCTATCTCTAAGGTTTGTTTCCTCTTGATGTAGCCTTAAGCACAGGCTGGCGAATAACTCATTCAATGAAAGGCGTTGTTAGGCTGCCAAAAAACTACAGTCTCCTGAAATCACAACATATATTTTTTTTCCGACCTTCCTGATACTTTCAAATAATGAGCAGTACTCCAATCAAACTTGGATGTCCAAGTTTCGTTCTCCTACGTTGAAGCATCCGTTTGCAGTAACAGTTTGAATTTTTAGGTTTCACTGCGTTTTCTTCTATATTGACAGATGCAGTTAGAACTCTAAATCAAACACGGTTTGTGCTAGCTTCTTGAAACGTGACACAATACAGTAGTTCTACGTTCTATCTCTAAGGTTTGTTTCCTCTTGATGTAGCCTAATACAGGGACTCGCGAATAACACTTATATTGAAACGGATTGCCAAACTTCCAAAAACTAGAGTCTCCTGAAATCTCAACATACATTTTTTTCATCCAATCTTCATGATACTTTCAAGTAATGATCAGTACAGCAATCCCACTTGGATGCCCAAGTATCGTTCTCCTACGTTGAAGCATCCGTTTGCAGTAACAGTTTAAATTTTTAGGTTTCACTCTGTTTTCTCCTATATTGACAGATGCAGTTCGAACTCTAAATCAAACACGGTTTGTGCTAGCTTCTTGAAACTTGACACAATACAGTAGTTCTACGTTCTATCTCTAAGGTTTGTTTCCTCTTGATGTAGCCTTAAGCACAGGCTGGCGAATAACTCATTCAATGAAAGGCGTTGTTAGGCTGCCAAAAAACTACAGTCTCCTGAAATCACAACATACATTTTTTCATCCAATCTTCATGATACTTACAAGTAATGATCAGAACACCAATCCCACTTGGATGCCCAAGTTTCGTTCTCCTACGTTGAAGCATCCGTTTGCAGTAACAGTTTGAATTTTTAGGTTTCACTGCGTTTTCTCCTATATTGACAGATGCAGTTCGAACTCTAAATCAAACACGGTTTGTGCTAGCTTCTTGAAACTTGACACAATACAGTAGTTCTACGTTCTATCTCTAAGATTTGTTTCCTCTTGATGTAGCCTTAAGCACAGGCTGGCGAATAACTCATTCAATGAAAGGCGTTGTTAGACTGCCAAAAAACTACAGTCTCCTGAAATCACAACATACATTTTTTCATCAATCTTCATGATACTTTCAAGTAATGATCAGTACACCAATCCAACTTGGATGCCCAAGTTTCGTTCTCCTATGTTGAAGCATCCGTTTGCAGTAACAGTTTGAATTTTTAGGTTTCACTCTGTTTTCTCCTATATTGACAGATGCAGTTCGAACTCTAAATCAAACACGGTTTGTGCTAGCTTCTTGAAACGTGACACAATACAGTAGTTCTACGTTCTATCTCTAAGGTTTGTTTCCTCTTGATGTAGCCTTAAGCACAGGCTGGCGAATAACTCATTCAATGAAAGGCGTTGTTAGGCTGCCAAAAAACTACAGTCTCCTGAAATCACAACATATATTTTTTTTCCGACCTTCCTGATACTTTCAAATAATGAGCAGTACTCCAATCAAACTTGGATGTCCAAGTTTCGTTCTCCTACGTTGAAGCATCCGTTTGCAGTAACAGTTTGAATTTTTAGGTTTCACTCTGTTTTCTTCTATATTGACAGATGCAGTTAGAACTCTAAATCAAACACGGTTTGTGCTAGCTTCTTGAAACGTGACACAATACAGTAGTTCTACGTTCTATCTCTAAGGTTTGTTTCCTCTTGATGTAGCCTAATACAGGGACTCGCGAATAACACTTATATTGAAAGGGGTTGCCAAACTTCCAAAAACTAGAGTCTCCTGAAATCTCAACATACATTTTTTCATCCAATCATCATGATACTTTCAAGTAATGATCAGTACACCAATCCCACTTGGATGCCCAAGTTTCGTTCTCCTACGTTGAAGCATCCGTTTGCAGTAACAGTTTGAATTTTTAGGTTTCACTCTGTTTTCTCCTATATTGACAGATGCAGTTCGAACTCTAAATCAAACACGGTTTGTGCTAGCTTCTTGAAACGTGACACAATACAGTAGTTCTACGTTCTATCTCTAAGGTTTGTTTCCTCTTGATGTAGCCTTAAGCACAGGCTGGCGAATAACTCATTCAATGAAAGGCGTTGTTAGGCTGCCAAAAAACTACAGTCTCCTGAAATCACAACATATATTTTTTTTCCGACCTTCCTGATACTTTCAAATAATGAGCAGTACTCCAATCAAACTTGGATGTCCAAGTTTCGTTCTCCTACGTTGAAGCATCCGTTTGCAGTAACAGTTTGAATTTTTAGGTTTCACTCTGTTTTCTCCTATATTGACAGATGCAGTTCGAACTCTAAATCAAACACGGTTTGTGCTAGCTTCTTGAAACGTGACACAATACAGTAGTTCTACGTTCTATCTCTAAGGTTTGTTTCCTCTTGATGTAGCCTTAAGCACAGGCTGGCGAATAACTCATTCAATGAAAGGCGTTGTTAGGCTGCCAAAAAACTACAGTCTCCTGAAATCACAACATATATTTTTTTTCCGACCTTCCTGATACTTTCAAATAATGAGCAGTACTCCAATCAAACTTGGATGTCCAAGTTTCGTTCTCCTACGTTGAAGCATCCGTTTGCAGTAACATTTTGAATTT
Organism: Callospermophilus lateralis; assembly: GCF_048772815.1. Classification (NCBI taxonomy): domain Eukaryota; kingdom Metazoa; phylum Chordata; class Mammalia; order Rodentia; family Sciuridae; genus Callospermophilus; species Callospermophilus lateralis. The sequence continues at coordinate 25,278 of NW_027518056.1, forward strand.
TTAGGTTTCACTCTGTTTTCTTCTATATTGACAGATGCAGTTCGAACTCTAAATCAAACACGGTTTGTGCTAGCTTCTTGAAACGTGACACAATACAGTAGTTCTACGTTCTATCTCTAAGGTTTGTTTCCTCTTGATGTAGCCTAATACAGGGACTCGCAAATAACACTTATATTGAAAGGGGTTGCCAAACTTCCAAAAACTAGAGTCTCCTGAAATCTCAACATACATTTTTTCATCCAATCTTCATGATACTTTCAAGTAATGATCAGTACACCAATCCCACTTGGATGCCCAAGTTTCGTTCTCCTACGTTGAAGCATCCGTTTGCAGTAACAGTTTGAATTTTTAGGTTTCACTCTGTTTTCTCCTATATTGACAGATGAAGTTCGAACTCTAAATCAAACTCGGTTTGTGCTAGCTTCTTGAAACTTGACACAATACAGTAGTTCTACGTTCTATCTCTAAGGTTTGTTTCCTCTTGATGTAGCCTTAAGCACAGGCTGGCGAATAACTCATTCAATGAAAGGCGTTGTTAGGCTGCCAAAAAACTACAGTCTCCTGAAATCACAACATATATTTTTTTTCCGACCTTCCTGATACTTTCAAATAATAAGCAGTACTCCAATCAAACTTGGATGTCCAAGTTTCGTTCTCCTACGTTGAAGCATCCGTTTGCAGTAACAGTTTGAATTTTTAGGTTTCACTGCGTTTTCTTCTATATTGACAGATGCAGTTAGAACTCTAAATCAAACACGGTTTGTGCTAGCTTCTTGAAACGTGACACAATACAGTAGTTCTACGTTCTATCTCTAAGGTTTGTTTCCTCTTGATGTAGCCTAATACAGGGACTCGCGAATAACACTTATATTGAAAGGGGTTGCCAAACTTCCAAAAACTAGAGTCTCCTGAAATCTCAACATACATTTTTTCATCCAATCTTCATGATACTTTCAAGTAATGATCAGTACACCAATCCCACTTGGATGCCCAAGTTTCGTTCTCCTACGTTGAAGCATCCGTTTGCAGTAACAGTTTGAATTTTTAGGTTTCACTCTGTTTTCTCCTATATTGACAGATGCAGTTCGAACTCTAAATCAAACACGGTTTGTGCTAGCTTCTTGAAACTTGACACAATACAGTAGTTCTACGTTCTATATCTAAGGTTTGTTTCCTCTTGATGTAGCCTTAAGCACAGGCTGGCGAATAACTCATTCAATGAAAGGCGTTGTTAGGCTGCCAAAAAACTACAGTCTCCTGAAATCACAACATATATTTTTTTTCCGACCTTCCTGATACTTTCAAATAATGAGCAGTACTCCAATGAAACTTGGATGTCCAAGTTTCGTTCTCCTACATTGAAGCATCCGTTTGCAGTAACAGTTTGAATTTTTAGGTTTCACTGTGTTTTCTTCTATATTGACAGATGCAGTTAGAACTCTAAATCAAACACGGTTTGTGCTAGCTTCTTGAAACGTGACACAATACAGTAGTTCTACGTTCTATCTCTAAGGTTTGTTTCCTCTTGATGTAGCCTTAAGCACAGGCTGGCGAATAACTCATTCAATGAAAGGCGTTGTTAGGCTGCCAAAAAACTACAGTCTCCTGAAATCACAACATACATTTTTTCATCCAATCTTCATGATACTTTCAAGTAATGATCAGTACACCAATCCCACTTGGATGCCCAAGTTTCGTTCTCCTACGTTGAAGCATCCGTTTGCAGTAACAGTTTGAATTTTTAGGTTTCACTCTGTTTTCTCCTATATTGACAGATGCAGTTCGAACTCTAAATCAAACACGGTTTGTGCTAGCTTCTTGAAACTTGACACAATACAGTAGTTCTACGTTCTATCTCTAAGGTTTGTTTCCTCTTGATGTAGCCTTAAGCACAGGCTGGCGAATAACTCATTCAATGAAAGGCGTTGTTAGGCTGCCAAAAAACTACAGTCTCCTGAAATCACAACATATATTTTTTTTCCGACCTTCCTGATACTTTCAAATAATGAGCAGTACTCCAATCAAACTTGGATGTCCAAGTTTCGTTCTCCTACGTTGAAGCATCCGTTTGCAGTAACAGTTTGAATTTTTAGGTTTCACTGCGTTTTCTTCTATATTGACAGATGCAGTTAGAACTCTAAATCAAACACGGTTTGTGCTAGCTTCTTGAAACGTGACACAATACAGTAGTTCTACGTTCTATCTCTAAGGTTTGTTTCCTCTTGATGTAGCCTAATACAGGGACTCGCGAATAACACTTATATTGAAACGGATTGCCAAACTTCCAAAAACTAGCGTCTCCTGAAATCTCAACATACATTTTTTTCATCCAATCTTCATGATACTTTCAAGTAATGATCAGTACAGCAATCCCACTTGGATGCCCAAGTATCGTTCTCCTACGTTGAAGCATCCGTTTGCAGTAACAGTTTGAATTTTTAGGTTTCACTCTGTTTTCTCCTATATTGACAGATGCATTTCGAACTCTAAATCAAACACGGTTTGTGCTAGCTTCTTGAAATTTGACACAATACAGTAGTTCTGCGTTCTATCTCTAAGGTTTGTTTCCTCTTGATGTAGCCTTAAGCACAGGCTGGCGAATAACTCATTCAATGAAAGGCGTTGTTAGGCTGCCAAAAACTACAGTCTCCTGAAATCACAACATACATTTTTTCATCCAATCTTCATGATACTTTCAAGTAATGATCAGTACACCAATCCCACTTGGATGCCCAAGTTTCGTTCTCCTACGTTGAAGCATCCGTTTGCAGTAACAGTTTGAATTTTTAGGTTTCACTCTGTTTTCTCCTATATTGACAGATGCAGTTCGAACTCTAAATCAAACACGGTTTGTGCTAACTTCTTGAAACTTGACACAATACAGTAGTTCTACGTTCTATCTCTAAGATTTGTTTCCTCTTGATGTAGCCTTAAGCACAGGCTGGCGAATAACTCATTCAATGAAAGGCGTTGTTAGGCTGCCAAAAAACTACAGTCTCCTGAAATCACAACATACATTTTTTCATCCAATCTTCATGATACTTTCAAGTAATGATCAGTACACCAATCCCACTTGGATGCCCAAGTTTCGTTCTCCTACGTTGAAGCATCCGTTTGCAGTAACAGTTTGAATTTTTAGGTTTCACTCTGTTTTCTCCTATATTGACAGATGCAGTTCGAACTCTAAATCAAACACGGTTTGTGCTAGCTTCTTGAAACGTGACACAATACAGTAGTTCTACGTTCTATCTCTAAGGTTTGTTTCCTCTTGATGTAGCCTTAAGCACAGGCTGGCGAATAACTCATTCAATGAAAGGCGTTGTTAGGCTGCCAAAAAACTACAGTCTCCTGAAATCACAACATACATTTTTTCATCCAATCTTCATGATACTTTCAAGTAATGATCAGTACACCAATCCCACTTGGATGCCCAAGTTTCGTTCTCCTACGTTGAAGCATCCGTTTGCAGTAACAGTTTGAATTTTTAGGTTTCACTCTGTTTTCTCCTATATTGACAGATGCAGTTCGAACTCTAAATCAAACACGGTTTGTGCTAGCTTCTTGAAACGTGACACAATACAGTAGTTCTACGTTCTATCTCTAAGGTTTGTTTCCTCTTGATGTAGCCTTAAGCACAGGCTGGCGAATAACTCATTCAATGAAAGGCGTTGTTAGGCTGCCAAAAAACTACAGTCTCCTGAAATCACAACATACATTTTTTCATCCAATCTTCATGATACTTTCATGTAATGATCAGTACACCAATCCCACTTGGATGCCCAAGTTTCGTTCTCCTACGTTGAAGCATCCGTTTGCAGTAACAGTTTGAATTTTTAGGTTTCACTCTGTTTTCTCCTATATTGACAGATGCAGTTCGAACTCTAAATCAAACACGGTTTGTGCTAGCTTCTTCAAACTTGACACAATACAGTAGTTCTACGTTCTATCTCTAAGGTTTGTTTCCTCTTGATGTAGCCTTAAGCACAGGCTGGCGAATAACTCATTCAATGAAAGGCGTTGTTAGGCTGCCAAAAAACTACAGTCTCCTGAAATCACAACATATATTTTTTTTCCGACCTTCCTGATACTTTCAAATAATGAGCAGTACTCCAATCAAACTTGGATGTCCAAGTTTCGTTCTCCTACGTTGAAGCATCCGTTTGCAGTAACAGTTTGAATTTTTAGGTTTCACTGCGTTTTCTTCTATATTGACAGATGCAGTTAGAACTCTAAATCAAACACGGTTTGTGCTAGCTTCTTGAAACGTGACACAATACAGTAGTTCTACGTTCTATCTCTAAGGTTTGTTTCCTCTTGATGTAGCCTAATACAGGGACTCGCGAATAACACTTATATTGAAACGGATTGCCAAACTTCCAAAAACTAGAGTCTCCTGAAATCTCAACATACATTTTTTCATCCAATCTTCATGATACTTTCAAGTAATGATCAGTACAGCAATCCCACTTGGATGCCCAAGTATCGTTCTCCTACGTTGAAGCATCCGTTTGCAGTAACAGTTTAAATTTTTAGGTTTCACTCTGTTTTCTCCTATATTGACAGATGCAGTTCGAACTCTAAATCAAACACGGTTTGTGCTAGCTTCTTGAAACTTGACACAATACAGTAGTTCTACGTTCTATCTCTAAGGTTTGTTTCCTCTTGATGTAGCCTTAAGCACAGGCTGGCGAATAACTCATTCAATGAAAGGCGTTGTTAGGCTGCCAAAAAACTACAGTCTCCTGAAATCACAACATACATTTTTTCATCCAATCTTCATGATACTTACAAGTAATGATCAGAACACCAATCCACTTGGATGCCCAAGTTTCGTTCTCCTACGTTGAAGCATCCGTTTGCAGTAACAGTTTGAATTTTAGGTTTCACTGCGTTTTCTCTATATTGACAGATGCAGTTCGAACTCTAAATCAAACACGGTTTGTGCTAGCTTCTTGAAACTTGACACAATACAGTAGTTCTACGTTCTATCTCTAAGATTTGTTTCCTCTTGATGTAGCCTTAAGCACAGGCTGGCGAATAACTCATTCAATGAAAGGCGTTGTTAGACTGCCAAAAAACTACAGTCTCCTGAAATCACAACATACATTTTTTCATCAATCTTCATGATACTTTCAAGTAATGATCAGTACACCAATCCAACTTGGATGCCCAAGTTTCGTTCTCCTATGTTGAAGCATCCGTTTGCAGTAACAGTTTGAATTTTTAGGTTTCACTCTGTTTTCTCCTATATTGACATATGCAGTTCGAACTCTAAATCAAACACGGTTTGTGCTAGCTTCTTGAAACGTGACACAATACAGTAGTTCTACGTTCTATCTCTAAGGTTTGTTTCCTCTTGATGTAGCCTTAAGCACAGGCTGGCGAATAACTCATTCAATGAAAGGCGTTGTTAGGCTGCCAAAAAACTACAGTCTCCTGAAATCACAACATATATTTTTTTTCCGACCTTCCTGATACTTTCAAATAATGAGCAGTACTCCAATCAAACTTGGATGTCCAAGTTTCGTTCTCCTACGTTGAAGCATCCGTTTGCAGTAACAGTTTGAATTTTTAGGTTTCACTCTGTTTTCTTCTATATTGACAGATGCAGTTAGAACTCTAAATCAAACACGGTTTGTGCTAGCTTCTTGAAACGTGACACAATACAGTAGTTCTACGTTCTATCTCTAAGGTTTGTTTCCTCTTGATGTAGCCTAATACAGGGACTCGCGAATAACACTTATATTGAAAGGGGTTGCCAAACTTCCAAAAACTAGAGTCTCCTGAAATCTCAACATACATTTTTTCATCCAATCATCATGATACTTTCAAGTAATGATCAGTACACCAATCCCACTTGGATGCCCAAGTTTCGTTCTCCTACGTTGAAGCATCCGTTTGCAGTAACAGTTTGAATTTTTAGGTTTCACTCTGTTTTCTCCTATATTGACAGATGCAGTTCGAACTCTAAATCAAACACGGTTTGTGCTAGCTTCTTGAAACGTGACACAATACAGTAGTTCTACGTTCTATCTCTAAGGTTTGTTTCCTCTTGATGTAGCCTTAAGCACAGGCTGGCGAATAACTCATTCAATGAAAGGCGTTGTTAGGCTGCCAAAAAACTACAGTCTCCTGAAATCACAACATATATTTTTTTTCCGACCTTCCTGATACTTTCAAATAATGAGCAGTACTCCAATCAAACTTGGATGTCCAAGTTTCGTTCTCCTACGTTGAAGCATCCGTTTGCAGTAACAGTTTGAATTTTTAGGTTTCACTCTGTTTTCTCCTATATTGACAGATGCAGTTCGAACTCTAAATCAAACACGGTTTGTGCTAGCTTCTTGAAACGTGACACAATACAGTAGTTCTACGTTCTATCTCTAAGGTTTGTTTCCTCTTGATGTAGCCTTAAGCACAGGCTGGCGAATAACTCATTCAATGAAAGGCGTTGTTAGGCTGCCAAAAAACTACAGTCTCCTGAAATCACAACATACATTTTTTCATCCAATCTTCATGATACTTTCAAGTTATGATCAGTACACCAATCCCACTTGGATGCCCAAGTTTCGTTCTCCTACGTTGAAGCATCCGTTTGCAGTAACAGTTTGAATTTTTAGGTTTCACTCTGTTTTCTCCTATATTGACAGATGCAGTTCGAACTCTAAATCAAACACGGTTTGTGCTAGCTTCTTGAAACTTGACACAATACAGTAGTTCTACGTTCTACCTCTAAGGTTTGTTTCTCTTGATGTAGCCTTAAGCACAGGCTGGCGAATAACTCATTCAATGAAAGGCGTTGTTAGGCTGCCAAAAAACTACAGTCTCCTGAAATCACAACATACATTTTTTCATCCAATCTTCATGATACTTTCAAGTAATGATCAGTACACCAATCCCACTTGGATGCCCAAGTTTCGTTCTCCTACGTTGAAGCATCCGTTTGCAGTAACAGTTTGAATTTTTAGGTTTCACTCTGTTTTCTCCTATATTGACAGATGCAGTTCGAACTCTAAATCAAACACGGTTTGTGCTAGCTCTTGAAACTTGACACAATACAGTAGTTCTACGTTCTATCTCTAAGGTTTGTTTCCTCTTGATGTAGCCTTAAGCACAGGCTGGCGAATAACTCATTCAATGAAAGGCGTTGCTAGGCTGCCAAAAAACTACAGTCTCCTGAAATCACAACATATATTTTTTTTCCGACCTTCCTCATACTTTCAAATAATGAGCAGTACTCCAATCAAACTTGGATGTCCAAGTTTCGTTCTCCTACGTTGAAGCATCCGTTTGCAGTAACAGTTTGAATTTTTAGGTTTCACTGCGTTTTCTTCTATATTGACAGATGCAGTTAGAACTCTAAATCAAACACGGTTTGTGCTAGCTTCTTGAAACGTGACACAATACAGTAGTTCTACGTTCTATGTCTAAGGTTTGTTTCCTCTTGATGTAGCCTAATACAGGGACTCGCGAATAACACTTATGTTGAAAGGGATTGCCAAACTTCCAAAAAACTAGAGTCTCCTGAAATCTCAACATACATTTTTTTCATCCAATCTTCATGATACTTTCAAGTAATGATCAGTACACCAATCCCACTTGGATGCCCAAGTATCGTTCTCCTACGTTGAAGCATCCGTTTGCAGTAACAGTTTGAATTTTTAGGTTTCACTCTGTTTTCTCCTATATTGACAGATGCAGTTCGAACTCTAAATCAAACACGGTTGTGCTAGCTTCTTGAAACTTGACACAATACAGTAGTTCTACGTTCTATCTCTAAGGTTTGTTTCCTCTTGATGTAGCCTTAAGCACAGGCTGGCGAATAACTCATTCAATGAAAGGCGTTGTTAGGCTGCCAAAAAACTACAATCTCCTGAAATCACAACATATATTTTTTTTCCGACCTTCCTGATACTTTCAAATAATGAGCAGTACTCCAATCAAACTTGGATGTCCAAGTTTCGTTCTCCTACGTTGAAGCATCCGTTTGCAGTAACAGTTTGAATTTTTAGGTTTCACTGCGTTTTCTTCTATATTGACAGATGCAGTTAGAACTCTAAATCAAACACGGTTTGTGCTAGCTTCTTGAAACGTGACACAATACAGTAGTTCTACGTTCTATCTCTAAGGTTTGTTTCCTCTTGATGTAGCCTAATACAGGGACTCGCGAATAACACTTATATTGAAAGGGGTTGCCAAACTTCCAAAAACTAGAGTCTCCTGAAATCTCAACATACATTTTTTCATCCAATCTTCATGATACTTTCAAGTAATGATCAGTAAACCAATCCCACTTGGATGCCCAAGTATCATTCTCCTACGTTGAAGCATCCGTTTGCAGTAACAGTTTGAATTTTTAGGTTTCACTCTGTTTTCTCCTATATTGACAGATGCAGTTCGAACTCTAAATCAAACACGGTTTGTGCTAGCTTCTTGAAACTTGACACAATACAGTAGTTCTACGTTCTATCTCTAAGGTTTGTTTCCTCTTGATGTAGCCTTAAGCACAGGCTGGCGAATAACTCATTCAATGAAAGGCGTTGTTAGGCTGCCAAAAAACTACAGTCTCCTGAAATCACAACATACATTTTTTCATCCAATCTTCATGATACTTTCAAGTAATGATCAGTACACCATTCCCACTTGGATGCCCAAGTTTCGTTCTCCTACGTTGAAGCATCCGTTTGCAGTAACAGTTTGAATTTTTAGGTTTCACTCTGTTTTCTCCTATATTGACAGATGCAGTTCGAACTCTAAATCAAACACGGTTTGTGCTAGCTTCTTGAAACGTGACACAATACAGTAGTTCTACGTTCTATCTCTAAGGTTTGTTTCCTCTTGATGTAGCCTTAAGCACAGGCTGGCGAATAACTCATTCAATGAAAGGCGTTGTTAGGCTGCCAAAAAACTACAGTCTCCTGAAATCACAACATACATTTTTTCATCCAATCTTCATGATACTTTCAAGTTATGATCAGTACACCAATCCCACTTGGATGCCCAAGTTTCGTTCTCCTACGTTGAAGCATCCGTTTGCAGTAACAGTTTAAATTTTTAGGTTTCACTCTGTTTTCTCCTATATTGACAGATGCAGTTCGAACTCTAAATCAAACACGGTTTGTGCTAGCTTCTTGAAACTTGACACAATACAGTAGTTCTACGTTCTATCTCTAAGGTTTGTTTCCTCTTGATGTAGCCTTAAGCACAGGCTGGCGAATAACTCATTCAATGAAAGGCGTTGTTAGGCTGCCAAAAAACTACAGTCTCCTGAAATCACAACATATATTTTTTTTCCGACCTTCCTCATACTTTCAAATAATGAGCAGTACTCCAATCAAACTTGGATGTCCAAGTTTCGTTCTCCTACGTTGAAGCATCCGTTTGCAGTAACAGTTTGAATTTTTAGGTTTCACTGCGTTTTCTTCTATATTGACAGATGCAGTTAGAACTCTAAATCAAACACGGTTTGTGCTAGCTTCTTGAAACGTGACACAATACAGTAGTTCTACGTTCTATGTCTAAGGTTTGTTTCCTCTTGATGTAGCCTATACAGGGACTCGCGAATAACACTTATGTTGAAAGGGATTGCCAAACTTCCAAAAACTAGAGTCTCCTGAAATCTCAACATACATTTTTTTCATCCAATCTTCATGATACTTTCAAGTAATGATCAGTACACCAATCCCACTTGGATGCCCAAGTATCGTTCTCCTACGTTGAAGCATCCGTTTGCAGTAACAGTTTGAATTTTTAGGTTTCACTCTGTTTTCTCCTATATTGACAGATGCAGTTCGAACTCTAAATCAAACACGGTTTGTGCTAGCTTCTTGAAACTTGACACAATACAGTAGTTCTACGTTCTATCTCTAAGGTTTGTTTCCTCTTGATGTAGCCTTAAGCACAGGCTGGCGAATAACTCATTCAATGAAAGGCGTTGTTAGGCTGCCAAAAAACTACAGTCTCCTGAAATCACAACATATATTGTTTTTCCGACCTTCCTGATACTTTCAAATAATGAGCAGTACTCCAATCAAACTTGGATGTCCAAGTTTCGTTCTCCTACGTTGAAGCTACCGTTTGCAGTAACAGTTTGAATTTTTAGGTTTCACTGCGTTTTCTTCTATATTGACAGATGCAGTTAGAACTCTAAATCAAACACGGTTTGTGCTAGCTTCTTGAAACGTGACACAATACAGTAGTTCTACGTTCTATCTCTAAGGTTTGTTTCCTCTTGATGTAGCCTAATACAGGGACTCGCGAATAACACTTATATTGAAAGGGGTTGCCAAACTTCCAAAAACTAGAGTCTCCTGAAATCTCAACATACATATTTTCATCCAATCTTCATGATACTCTCAAGTAATGATCAGTAAACCAATCCCACTTGGATGCCCAAGTATCATTCTCCTACGTTGAAGCATCCGTTTGCAGTAACAGTTTGAATTTTTAGGTTTCACTCTGTTTTCTCCTATATTGACAGATGCAGTTCGAACTCTAAATCAAACACGGTTTGTGCTAGCTTCTTGAAACTTGACACAATACAGTAGTTCTACGTTCTATCTCTAAGGTTTGTTTCCTCTTGATGTAGCCTTAAGCACAGGCTGGCGAATAACTCATTCAATGAAAGGTGTTGTTAGGCTGCCAAAAAACTACAGTCTCCTGAAATCACAACATACATTTTTTCATCCAATCTTCATGATACTTTCAAGTAATGATCAGTACACCATTCCCACTTGGATGCCCAAGTTTCGTTCTCCTACGTTGAAGCATCCGTTTGCAGTAACAGTTTGAATTTTTAGGTTTCACTCTGTTTTCTCCTATATTGACAGATGCAGTTCGAACTCTAAATCAAACACGGTTTGTGCTAGCTTCTTGAAACGTGACACAATACAGTAGTTCTACGTTCTATCTCTAAGGTTTGTTTCCTCTTGATGTAGCCTTAAGCACAGGCTGGCGAATAACTCATTCAATGAAAGGCGTTGTTAGGCTGCCAAAAAACTACAGTCTCCTGAAATCACAACATACATTTTTTCATCCAATCTTCATGATACTTTCAAGTTATGATCAGTACACCAATCCCACTTGGATGCCCAAGTTTCGTTCTCCTACGTTGAAGCATCCGTTTGCAGTAACAGTTTGAATTTTTAGGTTTCACTCTGTTTTCTCCTATATTGACAGATGCAGTTCGAACTCTAAATCAAACACGGTTTGTGCTAGCTTCTTGAAACTTGACACAATACAGTAGTTCTACGTTCTATCTCTAAGGTTTGTTTCCTCTTGATGTAGCCTTAAGCACAGGCTGGCGAATAACTCATTCAATGAAAGGCGTTGTTAGGCTGCCAAAAAACTACAGTCTCCTGAAATCACAACATACATTTTTTCATCCAATCTTCATGATACTTTCAAGTAATGATCAGTACACCAATCCCACTTGGATGCCCAAGTTTCGTTCTCCTACGTTGAAGCATCCGTTTGCAGTAACAGTTTGAATTTTTAGGTTTCACTCTGTTTTCTCCTATATTGACAGATGCAGACCACAGTGAGCACGTGAACACTCTAAATCAAACACGGTTTGTGCTAGCTTCTTGAAACTTGACACAATACAGTAGTTCTACGTTCTATCTCTAAGGTTTGTTTCCTCTTGATGTAGCCTTAAGCACAGGCTGGCGAATAACTCATTCAATGAAAGGCGTTGTTAGGCTGCCAAAAAACTACAGTCTCCTGAAATCACAACATATATTTTTTTTCCGACCTTCCTGATACTTTCAAATAATGAGCAGTACTCCAATCAAACTTGGATGTCCAAGTTTCGTTCTCCTACGTTGAAGCATCCGTTTGCAGTAACAGTTTGAATTTTTAGGTTTCACTGCGTTTTCTTCTATATTGACAGATGCAG
>NW_027518058.1:0-37159 GCF_048772815.1 Callospermophilus lateralis
CTTGAAGAGGAAACAAACCATAGAGACAAAACTCAGAATTCTTTATTTTGTCAAGTTTCAAGGAGCTACTACAAACAATGTTGGATTTAGAGTTCCAAATTCATCTATCTATATATGAGAGAACAGAGTGAAACCTAAATATAAAAACGGCTACTGTAGACGAACGCTTCAACCTAGAAGAACAAAATTTGGTGAGCCAAGTGGGATCTGTGTACTGATCATTCCCACCAAGTATCATCAAGATTGGGTGAAAAAATATTTGCTGGTATTTCGGAAACTCGTTATTTCTTAGAAGCTTGGCAACACCTCTCAATGAAAGTGCTTTTCCACAGTCTGTGCCTAGGGCTAATTGAAGAGGAAACAATCCATAGAGACAAAACTGAGAACTCCGTTATTTTGTCAAGTTTCAAAGAGCTACTACAAACCATGTTGGATTTAGAGTTCCAAATTCATCTATGTATACAGGAGAGAAGAGAGCGAAACCTAAATATAAAAACTGCTACTGTAGACGAACGCTTCAACCTAGAAGAACAAAATTTGGTGAGCCAAGTGGAATCTGTGTACTGATCATTATCAACAAGTATCATCAAGATTGGGTGAAAAAATATTTGCTAGTATTTCGGAAACTCGTTATTTCTTAGAAGCTTGGCAACCCCTCTCAATTAAAGTGCTTTTCCACAGTCTGTGCCTAGGGCTACTTGAAGAGGAAACAAACCATAGAGACAAAACTCAGAACTCCTTTATTTTGTCAAGCTTCAAAGAGCTACCAGAAACCATGTTGGATTTAGAGTTCCAAATTCATCTATCTATACAGGAGAGAACAGAGCGAAACCTAAATATAAAAACTGATACTATACACAAACGCTTCAACTTAGAAGAACAAAATTTGGTGAGCAAAGTGGGATTTGTGTACTGATCATTACAACCAAGTATCATCAAAATTGGGTGAAAAAATATTTGCTGGTGTTTCGGAAACTCGTAATTTCTTAGAAGCTTGGCAACCACTCTCAATGAAAGTGCTTTTCCACAGTCGATGCCTAGGGCTACTTGAAGAGGAAACAAACCATAGAGACAAAACTGAGATCTCCTTTAATTTGTCAAGTTTCAAAGATCTACTACAATCCATGTTGGATTTAGAGTTCCAAATTCATCTATCTATATAGGAGAGAACAGAGAGAAACCTAAATATAAAAACTGCTACTGTAGACGAAGGCTTCAACCTAGAAGAACAAAATTTGGGCAGCCTAGTTGGATTTGTGTACTGATCATTACAACCAAGTATCATCAAGATTGGGTGAAAAAATAGTTGCTGGTATTTCGGAAACTTGTAATTTCTTAGAAGCTTGGCAAACTCTCTCAATGAAAGTGCTTTTCCACAGTCTGTGCCTAGGGCTACTTTAAGAGGAAACAAACCATAGAGACAAAACTGAGAACTCCTTTATTTTGTCAAGTTTCAAAGAGCTACTACAAACCATGTTGGATTTAGAGTTCCAAATTCATCTATCTATATAGGAGAGAACAGAGGGAAACCTAAATATAAAAACTTCTACTGTAGGCGAACGCTTCAACCTAGAAGAACACAATTTGGTGAGCCAAGTCGGATTTGTGTACTGATCATTAGCAACCAGTATCATCAAGATTGGGTGAAAAAATATTTGCTGGTATTTCGGAAACTCGTTATTTCTTAGAAGCTTGGCAACACCTCTCAATGAAAGTAGTTTTCCACAGTCTGTGCCTAGGGTAACTTGAAGAGGAAAGAAACCATAGAGACAAAACTCAGAACTCCTTTATTTTGACAAGTTTCAAAGATCTACTACAATCCATGTTGGATTTAGAGTTCCAAATTCATCTATCTATATAGGAGAGAACAGAGAGAAACCTAAATATAAAAACTGCTACTGTAGACGAACGCTTCAACCTAGAAGAACAAAATTTGATGAGCCAAGTGGGATCTGTGTACTGATCATTAGCAACATGTATCATCAAGATTGGGTGAAAAAATATTTGGTGGTATTTCGGAAACTCGTTATTTCTCAGAAGCTTGGCAACCCCTCTCAATTAAAGTGCTTTTCCACAGTCTGTGCCTAGGCCTCTTGAAGATGAAACAAACCATAGAGACAAAACTCAGAACTCCTTTATTTTGTCAAGTTTCAAAGAGCTACTACAAACCATGTTGGATTTAGAGTTCCAAATTCATCTATCTATATATGAGAGAACAGAGTGAAACCTAAATATAAAAACTGCTACTGTAGACGAACGCTTCAACCTAGAAGAACAAAATTTGGTGAGCCAATTGGGATTTGTGTACTGATCATTACCACCATGTATCATCAAGATTGGGTGAAAAAATATTTGCTGGTATTTCGGAAACTTGTAATTTCTTAGAAGCTTGGCAAACTCTCTCAATGAAAGTGCTTTTCCACAGTCTGTGCCTAGGGCTACTTTAAGAGGAAACAAACCATAGAGACAAAACTGAGAATTCCTTTATTTTGTCAAGTTTCAAAGAGCTACTACAAACCATGTTGGAATTAGAGTTCCAAATTCATCTATCTATACAGGAGAGAACAGAGGGAAACCTAAATATAAAAACTGCTACTGTAGACGAACGCTTCAACCTTGAAGAACAAAATTTGGTGAGCCAAGTGGGATCTGTGTACTGATCATTAGCAACAAGTATCATCAAGATTGGGTGAAAAAATATTTGCTGGTACTTCGGAAACTCGTTATTTCTTAGAAGCTTGGCAACCCCTCTCAATGAAAGTGCTTTTCCACAGTCTGCGCCTAGGGTTACTTGAAGAGGACACAAACCATAGAGACAAAACTCAGAACGCCTTTATTTTGTCAAGTTTCAAAGAGCTACTACAAACCATGTTGGATTTAGAGTTCCAAATTCATCTATCTATATATGAGAGAACAGAGTGAAACCTAAATATAAAAACGGCTACTGTAGACGAACGCTTCAACCTAGAAGAAGAAAATTTGGTGAGCCAAGTGGGTACGGTGTACTGATCATTACCACCAAGTATCATCAAGATTGGGTGAAAAAATATTTGCTGGTATTTCGGAAACTCGTTATTTCTTAGAAGCTTGGCAACCCCTCTCAATGAAAGTGCTTTTCCACAGTCTGTGCCTTGGGCTACTTGAAGAGGAAACAAACCATAGAGACAAAACTGAGACCTCATTTATTTTGTCAAGTTTCAAAGAGCTACTACAATCCATGTTGGATTTAAAGTTCCAAATTCATCTATCTATATAGGAGAGAACAGAGAGAAACCTAAATATAAAAACTGCTACTGTAGACGAACGCTTCAAACTAGAAGAACAAAATTTGGTGAGCCAAGTGGGACTTGTGTACTGATCATTAGCAACAAGTATCATCAAGATTGGGTGAAAAAATATTTGCTGGTATTTCGGAAACTCATTATTTCTTAGAAGCTTGGCAACACCTCTCAATGAAAGTGCTTTTCCACAGACTGTGCCTAGGGCTAATTGAAGAGGAAACAAACCATAGAGACAAAACTCAGAACTCCTTTATTTTGTCAAGTTTCAAAGAGCTACCAGAAACCATGTTGGATTTAGAGTTCCAAATTCATCTATCTATATATGAGAGAACAGAGTGAAACCTAAGTATAAAAACTGCTACTGTAGAGGAACGCTTCAACCTAGAAGAACACAATTTGGTGAGCCAAGTGGGATCTGTGTACTTATCATTACCACCAAGTATCATCAAGATTGGGTGAAAAAATATATGCTGGTATTTCGGAAACTCGTTATTCTTAGAAGCTTGGCAATCCCTCTCAATGAAAGTGCTTTTCCACAGTCTGTGCCTAGGGCTACTTGAAGAGGAAACAAACCATAGAGACAAAACTGAGAACTCCTTTATTTTGTGAAGTTTCAAAGAGCTACTACAATCCATGTTGGATTTAAACTTAAAATTAATCTATCTATATAGGAGAGAAGAGAGAGAAACATAAATATAAAAAAACTGCTACTGTAGACGAACGCTTCAACCTAGAAGAACAAAATTTGGTGAGCCAAGTGGGATTTGTGTACTGATCATTACCACCAAGCATCATAAAGATTTAGTGAAAAATATTTGCTGGTATTTCGGAAACTCGTAATTTCTTAGCAGCTTGGCAACCCATCAAAATGAAAGTGCTTACACAGTCTGTGCGTAGGGCAACTTGAAGAGGAAACAAGCCATAGAGACAAAACTCAGAACTCCTTTATTTTGTCAAGTTTCAAAGAGCTACTACAAACCATGTTGGATTTAGAGTTCCAAATTCATCTATCTATATATGAGAGAACAGAGTGAAACCTAAATATAAAAACTGCTACTGTAGTCGAACGCTTCAACCTAGAAGTACAAAATTTGGTGAGCCAATTGGGATTTGTGTACTGATCATTACCACCAAGTACCATCAAGATTGGGTGAAAAAATATTTGCTGGTATTTTGGAAACTTGTAATTTCTTAGAAGCTTGGCAAACTCTCTCAATGAAAGTGCTTTTCCACAGTCTGTGCCTAGGGCTACTTGAAGAGGAAACAAACCATAGAGACAAAACTGAGAACTCCTTTATTTTGTCAAGTTACAAAGAGCTACTACAAACCATGTTGGATTTAGAGTTCCAAATTCATCTATCTATACAGGAGAGAACAGAGGGAAACCTAAATATAAAAACTGCTACTGTAGACGAACGCTTCAACCTAGAAGAACAAAATTTGGTGAGCCAAGTGGGATCTGTGTACTGATCATTAGCAACAAGTATCATCAAGATGGGGTGAAAAAATATTTGCTGGTACTTCGGAAACTCGTTATTTCTTAGAAGCTTGGCAACCCCTCTCAATGAAAGTGCTTTTCCACAGTCTGCGCCTAGGGTTACTCGAAGAGGACACAAACCATAGAGACAAAACTCAGAACTCCTTTATTTTGTCAAGTTTCAAAGAGCTACTACAAACCATGTTGGATTTAGAGTTCCAAATTCATCTATCTATATATGAGAGAACAGAGTGAAACCGAAATATAAAAACGGCTACTGTAGACGAACGCTTCAACCTAGAAGAACAAAATTTGGTGAGCCAAGTGGGTACTGTGTACTGATCATTACCACCAAGTATCATCAAGATTGGGTGAAAAAATATTTGCTGACATTTCGGAAACTCGTTATTTCTTAGAAGCTTGGCAACCCCTCTCAATGAAAGTGGTTTTCCACAGTCTGTGCCTAGGGCTATTTGAAGAGGAAACAAACCATAGAGACAAAACTCAGAATTCTTTATTTTGTCAAGTTTCAAGGAGCTACTACAAACCATGTGGATTTAGAGTTCCAAATTCATCTATCTATATATGAGAGAACAGAGTGAATCCTAAATATAAAAACTGCTACTGTAGACGAACGCTTCAACCTAGAAGAACATAATTTGGTGAGCCAAGTGGGATCTGTGTACTGATCATTAGCAACATGTATCATCAAGATTGGGTGAAAAAAATATTTGCTGGTATTTTGGAAACTCGTTATTTCTCAGAAGCTTGGCAACCCCTCTCAATTAAAGTGCTTTTCCACAGTCTGTGCCTAGGCCTCTTGAAGAGGAAACAAACCATAGAGACAAAACTCAGAACTCCTTTATTTTGTCAAGTTTCAAAGAGCTACTACAAACCATGTTGGATTTAGAGTTCCAAATTCATCTATCTATATATGAGAGAACAGAGTGAAACCTAAATATAAAAACTGCTACTGTAGACGAACGCTTCAACCTAGAAGAACAAAATTTGGTGAGCCAAGTGGGATCTGTGTACTGATCATTCCCACCAAGTATCATCAAGATTGGGTGAAAAAATATTTGCTGGTATTTCGGAAACTCGTTATTTCTTAGAAGCTTGGCAACCCCTCTCAATGAAAGTGCTTTTCCACAGTCTGTGCCTAGGGCTACTTGAAGAGGAAACAAACCATAGAGACAAAACTGAGACCTCATTTATTTTGTCAAGTTTCAAAGAGCTACTACAATCCATGTTGGATTTAAAGTTCCAAATTCATCTATCTATATAGGAGAGAACAGAGAGAAACCTAAATATAAAAACTGCTACTGTAGACGAACGCTTCAACCTAGAAGAACAAAATTTGGTGAGCCAAGTGGGACTTGTGTACTGATCATTAGCAACAAGTATCTTCAAGATTGGGTGAAAAAATATTTGCTGGTATTTTGGAAACTCGTTATTTCTTAGAAGCTTGACAACACCTCTCAATGAAAGTGCTTTTCTACAGTCTGTGCCTAGGGCTAATTGAAGAGGAAACAAACCATAGAGACAAAACTGAGAACTCCGTTATTTTGTCAAGTTTCAAAGAGCTACTACAAACCATGTTGGATTTAGAGTTCCAAATTCATCTATGTATACAGGAGAGAATAGAGCGAAACCTAAATATAAAAACTGCTACTTTAGACGAACGCTTCAACCTAGAAGAACAAAATTTGTTGAGCCAAGTGGAATCTGTGTACTGATCATTATCAACAAGTATCATCAAGATTGGGTGAAAAAATATTTGCTAGTATTTCGGAAACTCGTTATTTCTTAGAAGCTTGGCAACCCCTCTCAATTAAAGTGCTTTTCCACAGTCTGTGCCTAGGGCTACTTGAAGAGGAAACAAACCATAGAGACAAAACTCAGAACTCCTTTATTTTGTCAAGTTTCAAAGAGCTACCAGAAACCATGTTGGATTTAGTGTTCCAAATTCATCTATCTATATATGAGAGAACAGAGTGAAACCTAAGTATAAAAACTGCTACTGTAGACGAACGCTTCAACCTAGAAGAACACAATTTGGTGAGCCAAGTGGGATCTGTGTACGGATCATTACCACCAAGTATCATCAAGATTGGGTGAAAAAATATATGCTGGTAATTCGGAAAATCGTTATTCTTAGAAGCTTGGCAACCCCTCTCAATGAAAGTGCTTTTCCACAGTCTGTGCCTAGCTCTACTTGAAGAGGAAACAAACCATAGAGACAAAACTGAGAACTCCTTTATTTTGTCAAGTTTCAAAGAGCTACTACAATCCATGTTGGATTTAAAGTTAAAATTCATCTATCTATATAGGAGAGAACAGAGAGAAACCTAAATATAAAAACTGCTACTGTAGACGAACGGTTCAACCTAGAAGAACAAAATTTGGTGAGCCAAGTGGGATATGTGTACTGATCATTCCCACCAAGTATCATCAAGATTGGGTGAAAAAATATTTGCTGGTATTTCGGAAACTCCTTATTTCTTAGAAGCTTGGCAACCCCTCTCAATGAAAGTGCTTTTCCACAGTCTGTGTCGAGGGATACTTGAAGAGGAAACAAACCATAGAGACAAAACTGAGAACTCCTTTATTTCGTCAAGTTTCAAAGAGCTACTAAAATCCATGTTGGATTTAAAGTTCCAAATTCATCTATCTATATAGGAGAGAACAGAGAGAATCCTAAATATAAAAACTGCTACTGTAGACGAACGCTTCAACCTAGAAGAACAAAATTTGGTGAGCCAATTGGGATTTGGGTACTGATCATTACCACCAAGTATCATCAAGATTGGGTGAAAAAATATTTGCTGGTATTTCGGAAACTTGTAATTTCTTAGAAGCTTGGCAAACTCTCTCAATGAAAGTGCTTTTCCACAGTCTGTGCCTAGGGCTACTTGAAGAGGAAACAAACCATAGAGACAAAACTGAGAACTCCTTTATTTTGTCAAGTTTCAAAGAGCTACTACAAACCATGTTGGATTTAGAGTTCCAAATTCATATATCTATATAGGAGAGAACAGAAGGAAACCTAAATATAAAAACTGCTACTGTAGGCGAACGCTTCAACCTAGCAGAACACAATTTGGTGAGCCAAGTGGGATTTGTGTACTGATCATTAGCAACAAGTATCATCAAGATTGGGTGAAAAAATATTTGCTGGTATTTCAGAAACTCGTTATTTCTTAGAAGCTTGGCAACCCCTCTCAATGAAAGTGCTTTTCCACAGTGTGTGCATAGTGCTAATTGAAGAGGAAACAATCCATAGAGACAAAACTGAGAACTCCTTTATTTTGTCAAGTTTCAAAGAGCTACTACAAACCATGTTGGATTTAGAGTTCCAAATTCATCTATCTATACAGGAGAGAACAGAGGGAAACCTAAATATAAAAATTGCTACTGTAGACGAACACTTCAACCTAGAAGAACATAATTTGGTGAGCCAAGTGAGATCTGTGTACTGATCATTAGCAACATGTATCATCAAGATTGGGTGAAAAAATATTTGCTGGTATTTCGGAAACTCGTTATTTCTCAGAAGCTTGGCAACCCCTCTCAATTAAAGTGCTTTTCCACAGTCTGTGCCTAGGCCTCTTGAAGAGGAAACAAACCATAGAGACAAAACACAGAACTCCTTTATTTTGTCAAGTTTCAAAGAGCTACTAAAAACCATGTTGGATTTAGAGTTCCAAATTCATCTATCTATATATGAGAGAACAGAGTGAAACCTAAATATAAAAACGGCTACTGTAGACGAACGCTTCAACCTAGAAGAACAAAATTTGGTGAGCCAAGTGGGTACTGTGTACTGATCCTTACCACCAAGTATCATCAAGATTGGGTGAAAAAATATTTGCTGATATTTCGGAAACTCGTTATTTCTTAGAAGCTTGGCCACCCCTCTCAATGAAAGTGGTTTTCCACAGTCTGTGCCTATGGCTACATGAAGAGGAAACAAACCATAGAAACAAAACTCAGAACTCTTTACTTGTCAAGTTTCAAAGAGCTACTACAAACCATGTTGGATTTAGAGTTCCAAATTCATCTATCTATATATGAGAGAACCGAGTGAAACCTAAATATAAAAACTGCTACTGTAGACGAACGCTTCAACCTAGAAGAACAAAATTTGGTGAGCCAAGTGGGATCTGTGTACTGATCATTCCCACCAAGTATCATCAAGATTGGGTGAAAAAATATTTGCTGGTATTTCGGAAACTCGTTATTCCTTAGAAGCTTGGCAACCCCTCTCAATGAAAGTGCTTCCACAGTCTGTGCCTAGGGCTACTTGAAGAGGAAACAAACCATAAAGACAAAACTGAGAACTCCTTTATTTTTTCAAGTTTCAAAGTGCTACTACAATCCATGTTGGATTTAGAGTTCCAAATTCATCTATCTATATAGGAGAGAACAGAGAGAAACCTAAATATAAAAACTGCTACTGTAGACGAACGGTTCAACCTAGAAGAACAAAATTTGGTGAGCCAAGTGGGATCTGTGTACTGATCATTCCCACCAAGTATCATCAAGATTGGGTGAAAAATATTTGCTGGTATTTCGGAAACTCCTTATTTCTTAGAAGCTTGGCAACCCCTCTCAATGAAAGTGCTTTTCCACAGTCTGTGTCGAGGGATACTTGAAGAGGAAACAAACCATAGAGACAAAACTGAGAACTCCTTTATTTTGTCAAGTTTCAAAGAGCTACTACAAACCATGTTGGATTTAGAGTTCCAAATTCATATATCTATATAGGAGAGAACAGAAGGAAACCTAAATATAAAAACTGCTACTGTAGGCGAACGCTTCAACCTAGCAGAACACAATTTGGTGAGCCAAGTGGGATTTGTGTCCTGATCATTAGCAACAAGTATCATCAAGATTGGGTGAAAAAATATTTGCTGGTATTTCGGAAACTCGTTATTTCTTAGAAGCTTGGCAACCCCTCTCAATGAAAGTGCTTTTCCACAGTCTGTGCCTAGGGCTACTTGAAGAGGAAACAAACCATAGAGACAAAACTGAGAACTCCTTTATTTTGTCAAGTTTCAAAGAGCTACTACAAACCATGTTGGATTTAGAGTTCCAAATTCATATATCTATATAGGAGAGAACAGAGGGAAACCTAAATATAAAAACTTCTACTGTAGGCGAACGCTTCAACCTAGCAGAACACAATTTGGTGAGCAAAGTGGGATTTGTGTACTGATCATTAGCAACATGTATCATCAAGATTGGTTGAAAAAATATTTGCTGGTATTTCGGAAACTCTTTATTTCTCAGAAGCTTGGCAACCCCTCTCAATTAAAGTGCTTTTCCACAGTCTGTGCCTAGGCCTCTTGAAGAGGAAACAAACCATAGAGACAAAACTCAGAACTCCTTTATTTTGTCAAGTTTCAAAGAGCTACTACAAACCATGTTGGATTTAGAGTTCCAAATTCATCTATCTATATATGAGAGAAGAGAGTGAAACCTAAATATAAAAACGGCTACTGTAGACGAACGCTTCAACCTAGAAGAACAAAATTTGGTGAGCCAAGTGGGTACTGTGTACTGATCATTACCACCAAGTATCATCAAGATTGGGTGAAAAAATATTTGCTGATATTTCGGAAACTCGTTATTTCTTAGAAGCTTGGCCACCCCTCACAATGAAAGTGGTTTTCCACAGTCTGTGCCTAGGGCTACATGAAGAGGAAATAAACCATAGAAACAAAACTCAGAACTCTTTATTTTGTCATGTTTCAAAGAGCTACTACAAACCATGTTGGATTTAGAGTTCCAAATTCATCTATCTATATATGAGAGAACCGAGTGAAACCTAAATATAAAAACTGCTACTGTAGACGAACGCTTCAACCTAGAAGAACAAAATTTGGTGAGCCAAGTGGGATCTGTGTACTGATCATTCCCACCAAGTATCATCAACATTGGGTGAAAAAATATTTGCTGGTATTTCGGAAACTTGTAATTTCTTAGAAGCTTGGCAAACTCTCTCAATGAAAGTGCTTTTCCACAGTCTGTGCCTAGGGCTACTTGAAGAGGAAACAAACCATAGAGACAAAACTGAGAACTCCTTTATTTTGTCAAGTTTCAAAGAGCTACTACAAACCATGTTGGATTTAGAGTTCCAAATTCATATATCTATATATGAGAGAACAGAGGGAAACCTAAATATAAAAACTTCTACTGTAGGCGAACGCTTCAACCTAGAAAAACACAATTGGGGGAGCCAAGTGGGATTTGTGTACTGATCATTAGCAACCAGTATCATCAAGATTGGGTGAAAAAATATTTGCTGGTACTTCGGAAACTCGTTATTTCTTAGAAGCTTGGCAACCCCTCTCAATGAAAGTGCTTTTCCCGAGTCTGAGCCTAGGGCTACTTGAAGAGGAAACACACCATAGAGACAAAACTCAGAACTCCTTTATTTTGTCAAGTTTCAAAGAGCTACTACAAACCATGTTGGATTTAGAGTTCCAAATTCATCTATCTATATATGAGAGAACCGAGTGAAACCTAAATATAAAAACTGCTACTGTAGACGAACGCTTCAACCTAGAAGAACAAAATTTGGTGAGCCAAGTGGGATCTGTGTACTGATCATTCCCACCAAGTATCATCAAGATTGGGTGAAAAAATATTTGCTGGTATTTCGGAAACTTGTAATTTCTTAGAAGCTTGGCAAACTCTCTCAATGAAAGTGCTTTTCCACAGTCTGTGCCTAGGGCTACTTGAAGAGGAAACAAACCATAGAGACAAAACTGAGAACTCCTTTATTTTGTCAAGTTTCAAAGAGCTACTACAAACCATGTTGGATTTAGAGTTCCAAATTCATATATCTATATATGAGAGATCAGAGTTAAACCTAAATATAAAAACTGCTACTGTAGACCAACGCTTCAACCTAGAATAACAAAATTTGGTGAGCCAAGGGGGATCTGTGTACTGATCATTCCCACCAAGTATCATCAAGATTGGGTGAAAAACTATTGGCTGGTATTTTGGAAACTCGTTATTTCTTAGAAGCTTGGCAACCCCTCTCAATGAAAGTGCTTTTCCACAGTCTGTGCCTAGGGCTACTTGAAGAGGAAACAAACCATAGAGACAAAACTGAGAACTCCTTTATTTTGACAAGTTTCAAAGAGCTACTACAATCCATGTTGGATTTAGAGTTCCAAATTCATCTATCTATATAGGAGAGAACAGAGAGAAACCTAAATATAAAAACTGCTACTGTAGACGAACGCTTCAACCTAGAAGAACAAAATTTGGTGAGCCAATTGGGATTAGGGTACTGATCATTACCACCAAGTATCATCAAGATTGGGTGAAAAAATATTTGCTGGTATTTCGGAAACTTGTAATTTCTTAGAAGCTTGGCAAACTCTCTCAATGAAAGTGCTTTTCCACAGTCTGTGCCTAGGGCTACTTGAAGAGGAAACAAACCAAAGAGACAAAACTGAGAACTCCTTTATTTTGTCAAGTTTCAAAGAGCTACTACAAACCATGTTGGATTTAGAGTTCCAAATTCATATATCTATATAGGAGAGAACAGAGGAAAACCTAAATATAAAAACTGCTACTGTAGGCGAACGCTTCAACCTAGCAGAACACAATTTGGTGAGCCAAGTGGGATTTGTGTACTGATCATTAGCAACAAGTATCATCAAGATTGGGTGAAAAAATATTTCCTGGTATTTCAGAAAATCGTTATTTCTTAGAAGCTTGGCAACCCCTCTCAATGAAAGTGCTTTTCCACAGTGTGTGCATAGTGCTAATTGAAGAGGAAACAATCCATAGAGACAAAACTGAGAACTCCTTTATTTTGTCAAGTTTCAAAGAGCTACTACAAACCATGTTGGATTTAGAGTTCCAAATTCATCTATCTATACAGGAGAGAACAGAGGGAAACCTAAATATAAAAACTGCTACTGTAGACGAACGCTTCAACCTAGAAGAACATAATTTGGTGAGCCAAGTGGGATCTGTGTACTGATCATTAGCAACATGTATCATCAAGATTGGGTGAAAAAATATTTGCTGACATTTCGGAAACTCGTTATTTCTCAGAAGCTTGGCAACCCCTCTCAATTAAAGTGCTTTTCCACAGTCTGTGCCTAGGCCTCTTGAAGAGGAAACAAACCATAGAGACAAAACTCAGAACTCCTTTATTTTGTCAAGTTTCAAAGAGCTACTACAAACCATGTTGGATTTAGAGTTCCAAATTCATCTATCTATATATGAGAGAACAGAGTGAAACCTAAATATAAAAACTGCTACTGTAGACGAACGCTTCAACCTAGAAGAACAAAATTTGGTGAGCCAAGTGGGATCTGTGTACTGATCATTCCCACCAGTATCATCAAGATTGGGTGAAAAAATATTTGCTGGTATTTCGGAAACTCGTTATTTCTTTGAAGCTTGGCAACCCCTCTCAATGAAAGTGCTTTTCCACAGTCTGTGTCGAGGGATACTTGAAGAGGAAACAAACCATAGAGACAAAACTGAGAACTCTTTTATTTTGTCAAGTTTTAAAGAGCTACTAAAATCCATCTATCGGATATAAAGTTCCAAATTCATCTATCTATATAGGAGAGAACAGAGTGAAACCTAAATATAAAAACTGCTACTGTAGACGAACGCTTCAACCTAGAAGAACAAAATTTGGTGAGCCAAGTGGGTACTGTGTACTGATCATTACCACCAAGTATCATCAAGATTGGCTGAAAAAATATTTGCTGATATTTCGGAAACTCGTTATTTCTTAGAAGCTTGGCCACCCCTCTCAATGAAAGTGGTTTTCCACAGTCTGTGCCTAGGGCTACTTGAAGAGGAAACAAACCATAGAAACAAAACTCAGAACTCTTTATTTTGTCAAGTTTCAAAGAGCTACTACAAACCATGTTGGATTTAGAGTTCCAAATTCATCTATCTGTATATGAGAGAACAGAGTGGAACCTGAATATAAAAACGACTACTGTAGACGAACGCTTCAACCTAGAAGAACAAAATTTGGTGAGCCAAGGGGTTACTGTGTACTGATCATTACCACCAAGTATCATCAAGATTGGGTGAAAAAATATTTGCTGATATTTCGGAAACTCGATATTTCTTAGAAGCTTGGCAACCCCTCTCAATGAAAGTGCTTTTCCACAGTCTGTGCCTAGGGCTACTTGAAGAGGAAACAAACCATAGAGACAAAACTGAGAAGTCCTTTATTTTGTCAAGTTTCAAAGAGCTACTACAAACCATGTTGGATTTAGAGTTCCAAATTCATCTATCTACATATGAGAGAACAGAGTGAAACCTAAATATAAAAACTGCTACTGTAGACGAACGCTTCAACATAGAAGAACAAAATTTGGTGAGCCAAGTGGGATCTGTGTACTGATCATTCCCACCAAGTATCATCAAGATTGGGTGAAAAAATATTTGCTGGTATTTCGGAAACTCCTTATTTCTTAGAAGCTTGGCAACCCCTCTCAATGAAAGTGTTTTCCACAGTCTGTGTCGAGGGATACTTGAAGAGAAAACAAACCATAGAGACAAAACTGAGAACTCCTTTATTTTGTCAAGTTTCAAAGAGCTACTAAAATCCATGTTGGATTTAAAGTTCCAAATTCATCTATCTATATAGGAGAGAACAGAGAGAATCCTAAATATAAAAACTGCTACTGTAGACGAACGCTTCAACCTAGAAGAACAAAATTTTGTGAGCCAATTGGGATTTGGGTACTGATCATTACCACCAAGTATCATCAAGATTGGGTGAAAAAATATTTGCTGGTATTTCGGAAACTTGTAATTTCTTAGAAGCTTGGTAAACTCTCTCAATGAAAGTGCTTTTCCACAGTCTGTGCCTAGGGCTACTTGAAGAGGAAACAAACCATAGAGACAAAACTGAGAACTCCTTTATTTTGTCAAGTTTCAAAGAGCTACTAAAACCATGTTGGATTTAGAGTTCCAAATTCATATATCTATATAGGAGAGAACAGAAGGAAACCTAAATATAAAAACTGCTACTGTAGGCGAACGCTTCAACCTAGCAGAACACAATTTGGTGAGCCAAGTGGGATTTGTGTACTGATCATTAGCAACAAGTATCATCAAGATTGGGTGAAAAAATATTTGCTGGTATTTCAGAAACTCGTTATTTCTCAGAAGCTTGGAAACCCCTCTCAATTAAAGTGCTTTTCCACAGTCTGTGCCTAGGCCTCTTGAAGAGAAAACAAACCATAGAGACAAAACACAGAACTCCTTTATTTTGTCAAGTTTCAAAGAGCTACTACAAACCATGTTGGATTTAGAGTTCCAAATTCATCTATCTATATAGGAGAGAACAGAGAGAAACCTAAATATAAAAACTGCTACTGTAGTCAAACGGTTCAACCTAGAAGAACAAAATTTGGTGAGCCAAGTGGGATCTGTGTCCTGATCATTACCACCAAGTATCATCAAGATTGGGTGAAAAAATATTTGCTGGTATTTCGGAAACTCGTTATTTCTTCGAAGCTTGGCATCCCCTCTCAATGAAAGTGCTTTTCCACAGTCTGTGCCTAGGTCTACTTGAAGAGGAAACAAACCATAGAGACAAAACTGAGAACTCCTTTATTTTGTCAAGTTTCAAAGAGCTACTACAATCCATGTTGGATTTAGAGTTCCAAATTCATCTATCTATATAGGAGAGAACAGAGAGAAACCTAAATATAAAAACTGCTACTGTAGACGAACGCTTCAACCTAGAAGAACAAAATTTGGTGAGCCACCTGGGATTTGTGTACTGATCATTACCACCAAGTATCATCAAGATTGGGTGAAAAAATATTTGCTGGTATTTCGGAAACTTGTAATTTCTTAGAAGCTTGGCAAACTCTCTCAATGAAAGTGCTTTTCCACATCTGTGCCTAGGGCTACTTGAAGAGGAAACAAACCATAGAGACAAAACTGAGAACTCCTTTATTTTGTCAAGTTTCAAAGAGCTACTACAAACCATGTTGGATTTAGAGTTCCAAATTCATCTATCTATATATGAGAGAACAGAGTGGAACCTAAATATAAAAACGACTACTGTAGACGAACGCTTCAACCTAGAAGAACAAAATTTGGTGAGCCAAGTGGTTACTGTGTACTGATCATTACCACCAAGTATCATCAAGTATGGGTGAAAAAATATTTGCTGATATTTCGGAAACTCGTTATTTCTTAGAAGCTTGGCAACCCCTCTCAATGAAAGTGCTTTTCCACAGTCTGTGTCGAGGGATACTTGAAGAGGAAACAAACCATAGAAACAAAACTGAGAACTCCTTTATTTTGTCAAGTTAGAAGAGCTACTAAAATCCATGTTGGATTTAAAGTTCCAAATTCATCTATCTATATAGGAGAGAACAGAGAGAATCCTAAATATAAAAACTGCTCCTGTAGACGAACGCTTCAACCTAGAAGAACAAAATTTGGTGAGCCAAGTGGGATTTGTGTAGTGATCATTACCACCAAGTATCATCAAGATTGGGTGAAAAAATATTTGCTGGTATTTCGGAAACTTGTAATTTCTTAGAAGCTTGGCAAACTCTCTCAATGAAAGTGCTTTTCCACAGTCTGTGCCTAGGGCTACTTGAAGAGGAAACAAACCATAGAGACAAAACTGAGAACTCCTTTATTTTGTCAAGTTTCAAAGAGCTACTACAAACGATGTTGGATTTAGAGTTCCAAATTCATATATCTATATAGGAGAGAACAGAGGGAAACCTAAATATAAAAACTGCTACTGTAGGCGAACGCTTCAACCTAGAAGAACACAATTTGGTGAGCCAAGTGGAATTTGTGTACTGATCATTAGCAACCAGTATCATCAAGATTGGGTGAAAAAATATTTGCTGGTCTTCGGAAACTCGTCATTTCTTAGAAGCTTGGCAACCCCTCTCAATGAAAGTGCTTTTCCCGAGTCTGCGCCTAAGGCTACTTGAAGAGAAAACAAACCATAGAGAAAAAAATCAGAACTCCTTTATTTTGTCAAGTTTCAAAGAGCTACTACAAACCATGTTGGATTTAGAGTTCCAAATTCATCTATCTGTATATGAGAGAACAGAGTGGAACCTGAATATAAAAACGACTACTGTAGACGAACGCTTCAACCTAGAAGAACAAAATTTGGTGAGCCAAGTGGGATCTGTGTACTGATCATTCCCACCAGTATCATCAAGATTGGGTGAAAAAATATTTGCTGGTATTTCGGAAACTCGTTATTTCTTTGAAGCTTGGCAACCCCTCTCAATGAAAGTGCTTTTCCACAGTCTGTGTCGAGGGATACTTGAAGAGGAAACAAACCATAGAGACAAAACTGAGAACTCTTTTATTTTGTCAAGTTTCAAAGAGCTACTAAAATCCATCTATCGGATATAAAGTTCCAAATTCATCTATCTATATAGGAGAGAACAGAGTGAAACCTAAATATAAAAACTGCTACTGTAGACGAACGCTTCAACCTAGAAGAACAAAATTTGGTGAGCCAAGTGGGTACTGTGTACTGATCATTACCACCAAGTATCATCAAGATTGGCTGAAAAAATATTTGCTGATATTTCGGAAACTCGTTATTTCTTAGAAGCTTGGCCACCCCTCTCAATGAAAGTGGTTTTCCACAGTCTGTGCCTAGGGCTACTTGAAGAGGAAACAAACCATAGAAACAAAACTCAGAACTCTTTATTTTGTCAAGTTTCAAAGAGCTACTACAAACCATGTTGGATTTAGAGTTCCAAATTCATCTATCTACATATGAGAGAACAGAGTGAAACCTAAATATAAAAACTGCTACTGTAGACGAACGCTTCAACATAGAAGAACAAAATTTGGTGAGCCAAGTGGGATCTGTGTACTGATCATTCCCACGAAGTAACATCAAGATTGGGTGAAAAAATATTTGCTGGTATTTCTGAAACTCCTTATTTCTTAGAAGCTTGGCAACCCCTCTCAATGAAAGTGCTTTTCCACAGTCTGTGTCGAGGGATACTTGAAGAGAAAACAAACCATAGAGACAAAACTGAGAACTCCTTTATTTTGTCAAGTTTCAAAGAGCTACTAAAATCCATGTTGGATTTAAAGTTCCAAATTCATCTATCTATATAGGACAGAACAGAGAGAATCCTAAATATAAAAACTGCTCCTGTAGACGAACGCTTCAACCTAGAAGAACAAAATTTGGTGAGCCAAGTGGGATTTGTGTAGTGATCATTACCACCAAGTATCATCAAGATTGGGTGAAAAAATATTTGCTGGTATTTCGGAAACTTGTAATTTCTTAGAAGCTTGGCAAACTCTCTCAATGAAAGTGCTTTTCCACAGTCTGTGCCTAGGGCTACTTGAAGAGGAAACAAACCATAGAGACAAATCTGAGAACTCCTTTATTTTGTCAAGTTTCAAAGAGCTACTACAAACGATGTTGGATTTAGAGTTCCAAATTCATATATCTATATAGGAGAGAACAGAGGGAAACCTAAATATAAAAACTGCTACTGTAGGTGAACGCTTCAACCTAGAAGAACACAATTTGGTGAGAGAAGTGGAATTTGTGTACTGATCATTAGCAACCAGTATCATCAAGATTGGGTGAAAAAATATTTGCTGGTCTTCGGAAACTCGTTATTTCTTAGAAGCTTGGCAACCCCTCTCAATGAAAGTGCTTTTCCCGAGTCTGCGCCTAGGGCTACTTGAAGAGAAAACAAACCATAGAGAAAAAAATCAGAACTCCTTTATTTTGTCAAGTTTCAAAGAGCTACTACAAACCATGTTGGATTTAGAGTTCCAAATTCATCTATCTGTATATGAGAGAACAGAGTGGAACCTGAATATAAAAACGACTACTGTAGACGAACGCTTCAACCTAGAAGAACAAAATTTGGTGAGCCAAGTGGTTACTGTGTACTGATCATTACCACCAAGTATCATCAAGATTGGGTGAAAAAATATTTGCTGATATTTCGGAAACTCGATATTTCTTAGAAGCTTGGCAACCCCTCTCAATGAAAGTGCTTTTCCACAGTCTGTGCCTAGGGCTACTTGAAGAGGAAACAAACCATAGAGACAAAACTGAAAAGTCCTTTATTTTGTCAAGTTTCAAAGAGCTACTACAAACCATGTTGGATTTAGAGTTCCAAATTCATCTATCTACATATGAGAGAACAGAGTGAAACCTAAATATAAAAACTGCTACTGTAGACGAACGCTTCAACATAGAAGAACAAAATTTGGTGAGCCAAGTGGGATCTGTGTACTGATCATTCCCACCAAGTATCATCAAGATTGGGTGAAAAAATATTTGCTGGTATTTCGGAAACTCCTTATTTCTTAGAAGCTTGGCAACCCCTCTCAATTAAAGTGCTTTTCCACAGTCTGTGTCGAGGGATACTTGAAGAGAAAACAAACCATAGAGACAAAACTGAGAACTCCTTTATTTTGTTAAGTTTCAAAGAGCTACTAAAATCCATGTTGGATTTAAAGTTCCAAATTCATCTATCTATATAGGAGAGAACAGAGAGAATCCTAAATATAAAAACTGCTCCTGTAGACGAACGCTTCAACCTAGAAGAACAAAATTTGGTGAGCCAATTGGGATTTGGGTACTGATCATTACCACCAAGTATCATCAAGATTGGGTGAAAAAATATTTGCTGGTATTTCGGAAACTTGTAATTTCTTAGAAGCTTGGTAAACTCTCTCAATGAAAGTGCTTTTCCACAGTCTGTGCCTAGGGCTACTTGAAGAGGAAACAAACCATAGAGACAAAACTGAGAACTCCTTTATTTTGTCAAGTTTCAAAGAGCTACTAAAACCATGTTGGATTTAGAGTTCCAAATTCATATATCTATATAGGAGAGAACAGAAGGAAACCTAAATATAAAAACTGCTACTGTAGGCGAACGCTTCAACCTAGCAGAACACAATTTGGTGAGCCAAGTGGGATTTGTGTAGTGATCATTAGCAACAAGTATCATCAAGATTGGGTGAAAAAATATTTGCTGGTATTTCAGAAACTCGTTATTTCTCAGAAGCTTGGAAACCCCTCTCAATTAAAGTGCTTTTCCACAGTCTGTGCCTAGGCCTCTTGAAGAGGAAACAAACCATAGAGACAAAACACAGAACTCCTTTATTTTGTCAAGTTTCAAAGAGCTACTACAAACCATGTTGGATTTAGAGTTCCAAATTCATCTATCTATATAGGAGAGAACAGAGAGAAACCTAAATATAAAAACTGCTACTGTAGTCAAACGGTTCAACCTAGAAGAACAAAATTTGGTGAGCCAAGTGGGATCTGTGTCCTGATCATTACCACCAAGTATCATCAAGATTGGGTGAAAAAATATTTGCTGGTATTTCGGAAACTCGTTATTTCTTCGAAGCTTGGCATCCCCTCTCAATGAAAGTGCTTTTCCACAGTCTGTGCCA
This sequence comes from Callospermophilus lateralis, assembly GCF_048772815.1. Lineage (NCBI taxonomy): Eukaryota > Metazoa > Chordata > Mammalia > Rodentia > Sciuridae > Callospermophilus > Callospermophilus lateralis. Next base: position 20,209 of record NW_027518058.1, read on the forward strand.
AGGTCTACTTGAAGAGGAAACAAACCGTAGAGACAAAACTGAGAACTCCTTTATTTTGTCAAGTTTCAAAGAGCTACTACAATCCATGTTGGATTTAGAGTTCCAAATTCATCTATCTATATAGGAGAGAACAGAGAGAAACCTAAATATAAAAACTGCTACTGTAGACGAACGCTTCAACCTAGAAGAACAAAATTTGGTGAGCCACCTGGGATTTGTGTACTGATCATTACCACCAAGTATCATCAAGATTGGGTGAAAAAATATTTGCTGGTATTTCGGAAACTTGTAATTTCTTAGAAGCTTGGCAAACTCTCTCAATGAAAGTGCTTTTCCACAGTCTGTGCCTAGGGCTACTTGAAGAGGAAACAAACCATAGAGACAAAACTGAGAACTCCTTTATTTTGTCAAGTTTCAAAGAGCTACTACAAACCATGTTGGATTTAGAGTTCCAAATTCATCTATCTATATATGAGAGAACAGAGTGGAACCTAAATATAAAAACGACTACTGTAGACGAACGCTTCAACCTAGAAGAACAAAATTGGGTGAGCCAAGTGGTTACTGTGTACTGATCATTACCACCAAGTATCATCAAGTATGGGTGAAAAAATATTTGCTGATATTTCGGAAACTCGTTATTTCTTAGAAGCTTGGCAACCCCTCTCAATGAAAGTGCTTTTCCACAGTCTGTGTCGAGGGATACTTGAAGAGGAAACAAACCATAGAAACAAAACTGAGAACTCCTTTATTTTGTCAAGTTAGAAGAGCTACTAAAATCCATGTTGGATTTAAAGTTCCAAATTCATCTATCTATATAGGAGAGAACAGAGAGAATCCTAAATATAAAAACTGCTCCTGTAGACGAACGCTTCAACCTAGAAGAACAAAATTTGGTGAGCCAAGTGGGATTTGTGTAGTGATCATTACCACCAAGTATCATCAAGATTGGGTGAAAAAATATTTGCTGGTATTTCGGAAACTTGTAATTTCTTAGAAGCTTGGCAAACTCTCTCAATGAAAGTGCTTTTCCACAGTCTGTGCCTAGGGCTACTTGAAGAGGAAACAAACCATAGAGACAAAACTGAGAACTCCTTTATTTTGTCAAGTTTCAAAGAGCTACTACAAACGATGTTGGATTTAGAGTTCCAAATTCATATATCTATATAGGAGAGAACAGAGGGAAACCTAAATATAAAAACTGCTACTGTAGGCGAACGCTTCAACCTAGAAGAACACAATTTGGTGAGCCAAGTGGAATTTGTGTACTGATCATTAGCAACCAGTATCATCAAGATTGGGTGAAAAAATATTTGCTGGTCTTCGGAAACTCGTTATTTCTTAGAAGCTTGGCAACCCCTCTCAATGAAAGTGCTTTTCCCGAGTCTGCGCCTAAGGCTACTTGAAGAGAAAACAAACCATAGAGAAAAAAATCAGAACTCCTTTATTTTGTCAAGTTTCAAAGAGCTACTACAAACCATGTTGGATTTAGAGTTCCAAATTCATCTATCTGTATATGAGAGAACAGAGTGGAACCTGAATATAAAAACGACTACTGTAGACGAACGCTTCAACCTAGAAGAACAAAATTTGGTGAGCCAAGTGGTTACTGTGTACTTATCATTACCACCAAGTATCATCAAGATTGGGTGAAAAAATATTTGCTGATATTTCGGAAACTCGTTATTTCTTAGAAGCTTGGCAACCCCTCTCAATGAAAGTGCTTTTCCACAGTCTGTGCCTAGGGCTACTTGAAGAGGAAACAAACCATAGAAACAAAACTCAGAACTCTTTATTTTGTCAAGTTTCAAAGAGCTACTACAAACCATGTTGGATTTAGAGTTCCAAAATCATCTATCTACATATGAGAGAACAGAGTGAAACCTAAATATAAAAACTGCTACTGTAGACGAACGCTTCAACATAGAAGAACAAAATTTGGTGAGCCAAGTGGGATCTGTGTACTGATCATTCCCACCAAGTATCATCAAGATTGGGTGAAAAAATATTTGCTGGTATTTCGGAAACTCCTTATTTCTTAGAAGCTTGGCAACCCCTCTCAATGAAAGTGCTTTTCCACAGTCTGTGTCGAGGGATACTTGAAGAGAAAACAAACCATAGAGACAAAACTGAGAACTCCTTTATTTTGTCAAGTTTCAAAGAGCTACTAAAATCCATGTTGGATTTAAAGTTCCAAATTCATCTATCTATATAGGAGAGAACAGAGAGAATCCTAAATATAAAAACTGCTCCTGTAGACGAACGCTTCAACCTAGAAGAACAAAATTTGGTGAGCCAAGTGGGATTTGTGTAGTGATTATTACCACCAAGTATCATCAAGATTGGGTGAAAAAAACATTTGCTGGTATTTCGGAAACTTGTAATTTCTTAGAAGCTTGGCAAACTCTCTCAATGAAAGTGCTTTTCCACAGTCTGTGCCTAGGGCTACTTGAAGAGGAAACAAACCATAGAGACAAATCTGAGAACTCCTTTATTTTGTCAAGTTTCAAAGAGCTACTACAAACGATGTTGGATTTAGAGTTCCAAATTCATATATCTATATAGGAGAGAACAGAGGGAAACCTAAATATAAAAACTGCTACTGTAGGCGAACGCTTCAACCTAGAAGAACACAATTTGGTGAGCCAAGTGGAATTTGTGTACTGATCATTAGCAACCAGTATCATCAAGATTGGGTGAAAAAATATTTGCTGGTATTTCAGAAACTCGTTATTTCTCAGAAGCTTGGAAACCCCTCTCAATTAAAGTGCTTTTCCACAGTCTGTGCCTAGGCCTCTTGAAGAGGAAACAAACCATAGAGACAAAACACAGAACTCCTTTATTTTGTCAAGTTTCAAAGAGCTACTACAAACCATGTTGGATTTAGAGTTCCAAATTCATCTATCTATATAGGAGAGAACAGAGAGAAACCTAAATATAAAAACTGCTACTGTAGTCAAACGGTTCAACCTAGAAGAACAAAATTTGGTGAACCAAGTGGGATCTGTGTACTGATCATTACCACCAAGTATCATCAAGATTGGGTGAAAAAATATTTGCTGGTATTTCGGAAACTCGTTATTTCTTCGAAGCTTGGCATCCCCTCTCAATGAAAGTGCTTTTCCACAGTCTGTGCCTAGGTCTACTTGAAGAGGAAACAAACCATAGAGACAAAACTGAGAACTCCTTTATTTGTCAAGTTTCAAAGAGCTACTACAATCCATGTTGGATTTAGAGTTCCAAATTCATCTGTCTATATAGGAGAGAACAGAGAGAAACCTAAATATAAAAACTGCTACTGTAGACGAACGCTTCAACCTAGAAGAACAAAATTTGGTGAGCCACCTGGGATTTGTGTACTGATCATTACCACCAAGTATCATCAAGATTGGGTGAAAAAATATTTGCTGGTATTTCGGAAACTTGTAATTTCTTAGAAGCTTGGCAAACTCTCTCAATGAAAGTGCTTTTCCACAGTCTGTGCCTAGGGCTACTTGAAGAGGAAACAAACCATAGAGACAAAACTGAGAACTCCTTTATTTTGTCAAGTTTCAAAGAGCTAATACAAACCATGTTGGATTTAGAGTTCCAAATTCATCTATCTATATATGAGAGAACAGAGTGGAACCTAAATATAAAAACGACTACTGTAGACGAACGCTTCAACCTAGAAGAACAAAATTTGGTGAGCCAAGTGGTTACAGTGTACTGATCATTACCACCAAGTATCATCAAGTATGGGTGAAAAAATATTTGCTGATATTTCGGAAACTCGTTATTTCTTAGAAGATTGGCAACCCCTCTCTATGAAAGTGGTTTTCCACAGTCTGTGCCTAGGACTACTTGAAGAGGAAACAAACCATAGAAACAAAAGTCAGAACTCTTTATTTTGTCAAGTTTCAAAGAGCTACTACAAACCATGTTGGATTTAGAGTTCCAAATTCATCTATCTATATATTAGAGATCAGAGTGAAACCTAAATATAAAAACTGCTACTGTAGACGAACGCTTCAACCTAGAATAACAAAATTTTGTGAGCCAAGGGGGATCTGTGTACTGATCATTCCCACCAAGTATCATCAAGATTATGTGAAAAACTATTGGCTGGTATTTTGGAAACTCGTTATTTCTTAGAAGCTTGGCAAACCCTCTCAATGAAAGTGCTTTTCCACAGTCTGTGCCTAGGGCTACTTGAAGAGGAAACAAACCATAGAGACAAAACTGAGAACTCCTTTATTTTGACAAGTTTCAAAGAGCTACTACAATCCATGTTGGATTTAGAGTTCCAAATTCATCTATCTATATAGGAGAGAACAGAGAGAAACCTAAATATAAAAACTGCTACTGTAGACGAACGCTTCAACCTAGAAGAACAAAATTTGGTGAGCCAAGTGGGATCTGTGTACTGATCATTAGCAACATGTATCATCAAGATTGGGTGAAAAAATATTTGCTGGTATTTCGGAAACTCGTTATTTCTCAGAAGCTTGGCAACCCCTCTCAATTAAAGTGCTTTTCCACCGTCTGTGCCTAGGCCTCTTGAAGAGGAAACAAACCATAGAGACAAAACTCAGAACTCCTTTATTTTGTCAAGTTTCAAAGAGCTACGACAAACCATGTTGGATTAAGAGTTCCAAATTCATCTATCTATATATGAGAGAACAGAGTGAAACCTAAATATAAAAACGGCTACTGTAGACGAACGCTTCAACATAGAAGAACAAAATTTGGTGAGCCAAGTGGGATCTGTGTACTGATCATTCCCACCAAGTATCATCAAGATTGGGTGAAAAAATATTTGCTGGTATTTCGGAAACTCCTTATTTCTTAGAAGCTTGGCAACCCCTCTCAATGAAAGTGCTTTTCCACAGTCTGTGTCGAGGGATACTTGAAGAGAAAACAAACCATAGAGACAAAACTGAGAACTCCTTTATTTTGTCAAGTTTCAAAGAGCTACTAAAATCCATGTTGGATTTAAAGTTCCAAATTCATCTATCTATATAGGAGAGAACAGAGAGAATCCTAAATATAAAAACTGCTCCTGTAGACGAACGCTTCAACCTAGAAGAACAAAATTTGGTGAGCCAAGTGGGATTTGTGTAGTGATCATTACCACCAAGTATCATCAAGATTGGGTGAAAAAAAATTTGCTGGTATTTCGGAAACTTGTAATTTCTTAGAAGCTTGGCAAACTCTCTCAATGAAAGTGCTTTTCCACAGTCTGTGCCTAGGGCTACTTGAAGAGGAAACAAACCATAGAGACAAATCTGAGAACTCCTTTATTTTGTCAAGTTTCAAAGAGCTACTACAAACGATGTTGGATTTAGAGTTCCAAATTCATATATCTATATAGGAGAGAACAGAGGGAAACCTAAATATAAAAACTGCTACTGTAGGCGAACGCTTCAACCTAGAAGAACACAATTTGGTGAGCCAAGTGGAATTTGTGTACTGATCATTAGCAACCAGTATCATCAAGATTGGGTGAAAAAATATTTGCTGGTATTTCAGAAACTCGTTATTTCTCAGAAGCTTGGAAACCCCTCTCAATTAAAGTGCTTTTCCACAGTCTGTGCCTAGGCCTCTTGAAGAGGAAACAAACCATAGAGACAAAACACAGAACTCCTTTATTTTGTCAAGTTTCAAAGAGCTACTACAAACCATGTTGGATTTAGAGTTCCAAATTCATCTATCTATATAGGAGAGAACAGAGAGAAACCTAAATATAAAAACTGCTACTGTAGTCAAACGGTTCAACCTAGAAGAACAAAATTTGGTGAGCCAAGTGGGATCTGTGTACTGATCATTACCACCAAGTATCATCAAGATTGGGTGAAAAAATATTTGCTGGTATTTCGGAAAGTCGTTATTTCTTCGAAGCTTGGCATCCCCTCTCAATGAAAGTGCTTTTCCACAGTCTGTGCCTAGGTCTACTTGAAGAGGAAACAAACCATAGAGACAAAACTGAGAACTCCTTTATTTTGTCAAGTTTCAAAGAGCTACTACAATCCATGTTGGATTTAGAGTTCCAAATTCATCTGTCTATATAGGAGAGAACAGAGAGAAACCTAAATATAAAAACTGCTACTGTAGACGAACGCTTCAACCTAGAAGAACAAAATTTGGTGAGCCACCTGGGATTTGTGTACTGATCATTACCACCAAGTATCATCAAGATTGGGTAAAAAAATATTTGCTGGTATTTCGGAAACTTGTAATTTCTTAGAAGCTTGGCAAACTCTCTCAATGAAAGTGCTTTTCCACAGTCTGTGCCTAGGGCTACTTGAAGAGGAAACAAACCATAGAGACAAAACTGAGAACTCCTTTATTTTGTCAAGTTTCAAAGAGCTACTACAAACCATGTTGGATTTAGAGTTCCAAATTCATCTATCTATATATGAGAGAACAGAGTGGAACCTAAATATAAAAACGACTACTGTAGACGAACGCTTCAACCTAGAAGAACAAAATTTGGTGAGCCAAGTGGTTACTGTGTACTGATCATTACCACCAAGTATCATCAAGTATGGGTGAAAAAATATTTGCTGATATTTCGGAAACTCGTTATTTCTTAGAAGATTGGCAACCCCTCTCTATGAAAGTGGTTTTCCACAGTCTGTGCCTAGGACTACTTGAAGAGGAAACAAACCATAGAAACAAAAGTCAGAACTCTTTATTTTGTCAAGTTTCAAAGAGCTACTACAAACCATGTTGGATTTAGAGTTCCAAATTCATCTATCTATATATTAGAGATCAGAGTGAAACCTAAATATAAAAACTGCTACTGTAGACGAACGCTTCAACCTAGAATAACAAAATTTTGTGAGCCAAGGGGGATCTGTGTACTGATCATTCCCACCAAGTATCATCAAGATTATGTGAAAAACTATTGGCTGGTATTTTGGAAACTCGTTATTTCTTAGAAGCTTGGCAACCCCTCTCAATGAAAGTGCTTTTCCACAGTCTGTGCCTAGGGCTACTTGAAGAGGAAAAAAACCATAGAGACAAAACTGAGAACTCCTTTATTTTGACAAGTTTCAAAGAGCTACTACACTCCATGTTGGATTTAGAGTTCCAAATTCATCTATCTATATAGGAGAGAACAGAGAGAAACCTAAATATAAAAACTGCTACTGTAGACGAACGCTTCAACCTAGAAGAACAAAATTTGGTGAGCCAATTAAGATTTGGGTACTGATCATTACCACCAAGTATCATCAAGATTGGGTGAAAAAATATTTCCTGGTATTTCGGAAACTTGTAATTTCTTAGAAGCTTGGCAAACTCTCTCAATGAAAGTGCTTTTCCACAGTCTGTGCCTAGGGCTACTTGAAGAGGAAACAAACCAAAGAGACAAAACTGAGAACTCCTTTATTTTGTCAAGTTTCAAAGAACTACTACAAACAATGTTGGATTTAGAGTTCCAAATTCATATATCTATATAGGAGAGAACAGAGGGAAACCTAAATATAAAAACTGCTACTGTAGGCGAACGCTTCAACCTAGCAGAACACAATGTGGTGAGCCAAGTGGGATTTGTGTACTGATCATTAGCAACAAGTATCATCAAGATTGGGTGAAAAAATATTTGCTGGTATTTCAGAAACTCGTTATTTCTTAGAAGCTTGGCAACCCCTCTCAATGAAAGTGCTTTTCCACAGTGTGTGCCTAATGCTAATTGAAGAGGAAACAATCCATAGAGACAAAACTGAGAACTCCTTTATTTTGTCAAGTTTCAAAGAGCTACTACAAACCATGTTGGATTTAGAGTTCCAAATTCATCTATCTATACAGGAGAGAACAGAGGGAAACCTAAATATAAAAACTGCTACTGTAGACGAACGCTTCAACCTAGAAGAACATAATTTGGTGAGCCAAGTGGGATCTGTGTACTGATCATTAGCAACATGTATCATCAAGATTGGGTGAAAAAATATTTGCTGGTATTTCGGAAACTCGTTATTTCTCAGAAGCTTGGCAACCCCTCTCAATTAAAGTGCTTTTCCACCGTCTGTGCCTAGGCCTCTTGAAGAGGAAACAAACCATAGAGACAAAACTCAGAACTCCTTTATTTTGTCAAGTTTCAAAGAGCTACGACAAACCATGTTGGATTAAGAGTTCCAAATTCATCTATCTATATATGAGAGAACAGAGTGAAACCTAAATATAAAAACGGCTACTGTAGACGAACGCTTCAACCTAGAAGAACAAAATTTGGTGAGCCAAGTGGGTACTGTGTACTGATCATTACCAACAAGTATCATCAAGATTGGGTGAAAAAATATTTGCTGATATTTCGGAAACTCGTTATTTCTTAGAAGCTTGGCCACCCCTCTCAATGAAAGTGGTTTTCCACAGTCTGTGCCTAGGGCTACATGAAGAGGAAACAAACCATAGAAACAAAACTCAGAACTCTTTATTTTGTCAAGTTTCAAAGAGCTACTACAAACCATGTTGGATTTAGAGTTCCAAATTCATCTATCTATATATGAGAGAACAGAGTGAAACCTAAATATAAATACTGCTACTGTAGACGAACGCTTCAAGCTAGAAAAACAAAATTTGGTGAGCCAAGTGGCATCTGTGTACTGATCATTCCCAACAAGTATCATCAAGATTGGGTGAAAAAATATTTGCTGGTATTTCGGAAACTCGTTATTTCTTAGAAGCTTGGCAACCCCTCTCAATGAAAGTGCTTTTCCACAGTCTGTGTCGAGGGATACTTGAAGAGGAAACAAACCATAGAGACAAAACTGAGAACTCCTTTATTTTGTCAAGTTTCAAAGAGCTACTAAAATCCATGTTGGATTTAAAGTTCCAAATTCATCTATCTATATAGGAGAGAACAGAGAGAATCCTAAATATAAAAACTGCTACTGTAGACGAACGCTTCAACCTAGAAGAACAAAATTTGTTGAGCAAAGTGGGATTTGTGTACTGATCATTACCACCAAGTATCATCAAGATTGGGTGAAAAAATATTTGCTGGTATTTCAGAAACTTGTAATTTCTTAGAAGCTTTTCAAACTCTCTCAATGAAAGTGCTTTTCCACAGTCTGTGCCTAGGGCTACTTGAAGAGGAAACAAACCATAGAGACAAAACTGAGAACTACTTTATTTTGTCGAGTTTCAAAGAGCTACTACAAACGATGTTCAATTTAGAGTTCCAAATTCATATATCTATATAGGAGAGAACAGAGGGAAACCTAAATATAAAAACTTCTACTGTAGGCGAACGCTACAACCTAGAAGAACACAATTTGGTGAGCCAAGTGGGATTTGTGTACTGATAATTAGCAACCAGTATCATCAAGATTGGGTGAAAATATATTTGCTGGTCTTCGGAAACTCGTTATTTCTTAGAAGCTTGGCAACCCCTCTCAATGAAAGTGCTTTTCCCGAGTCTGCGCCTAGGGCTACTTGAAGAGGAAACGAACCATAGAGACAAAAATGAGAACTCCTTTATTTTGTCAAGTTTCAAAGAGCTACTACAAACCATGTTGGATTTAGAGTTCCAAATTCATCTATCTATACAGGAGAGAACAGAGGGAAACCTAAATATAAAAACTGCTACTGTAGACGAAAGCTTCAACCTAGAAGAACATAATTTGGTGAGCCAAGTGAGATCTGTGTACTGACCATTAGCAACATGTATTATCACGTTTGGGTGAAAAAATATTTGCTGGTATTTCGGAAACTCGTTATTTCTCAGAAGCTTTGCAACCCCTCTCAATAAAAGTGCTTTTCCACAGTCTGTGCCTAGGCCTCTTGAAGAGGAAACAAACCATAGAGACAAAACTCAGAACTCCTTTATTTTGTCAAGTTTCAAAGAGCTACTACAAACCATGTTGGATTTAGAGTTCCAAATTCATCTATCTATATATGAGAGAACAGAGTGAAATCTAAATATAAAAACTGCTACTGTAGACGAACACTTCAACCTAGAAGAAGAAAATTTGGTGAGCCAAGTGGGATTTGTGTACTGATCATTACCACCAAGTATCATCAAGATTGGGTGAAAAAATATTTGCTGGTATTTTGGAAACTCGTTATTTCTTAAAAGCTTGACAACCCCTCTCAATGAAAGTGCTTTTCCACAGTCTGTGCGTAGGGATACTTGAAGAGGAAACAAACCATAGAGAAAAAACTGAGAACTCCTTTATTTTGTCAAGTTTCAAAGAGCTACTACAATCCATGTTGGATTTAGAGTTCCAAATTCATCTATCTATATAGGAGAGAACAGAGAGAAACCTAAATATAAAAACTGCTACTGTAGGCGAACGCTTCAACCTAGCAGAACACAATTAGGTGAGCCAAGTGAGATTTGTGTACTGATCATTAGCAACAAGTATCTTCAAGATTGGGTGAAAAAATATTTGCTGGTATTTCAGAAACTCGTTATTTCTTAGAAGCTTGGCAACCCCTCTCAATGAAAGTGCTTTTCCACAGTGTGTGCCTAGTGCTACTTGTAGAGGAAACAAACCATAGAGACAAAACTGAGAACTCCTTTATTTTGTCAAGTTTCAAAGAGCTACTACAAACCATGTTGGATTGAGAGTTCCAAATACATCTATCTATATATGAGAGAACAGAGTGAAACCTAAATATAAAAACTGCTACTGTAGACGAATGCTTCAACCTAGAAGAACAAAATTTGGTGAGCCAAGTGGGATCTGTGTACTGATCATTGTCACCAAGTATCATCAAGATTGGGTGAAAAAATATTTGCTGGTATTTCGGAAACTCGTTATTTCGTAGAAGCTTGGCAACCCCTCTCAATGAAAGTGCTTTTCCACAGTCTGTGTCGAGGGATACTTGAAGAGGAAACAAACCATAGAGACAAAACTGAGAACTCCTTTATTTTGTCAAGTTTCAAAGAGCTACTAAAATCCATCTATCGGATTTAAAGTTCCAAATTCATCTATCTATATAGGAGAGAACAGAGGGAAACCTAAATATAAAAACTGCTACTGTAGACGAACGCTTCAACCTAGAAGAACAAAATTTGGTGAGCCAAGTGGGTACTGTGTACTGATCATTACCACCAAGTATCATCAAGATTGGGTGAAAAAATATTTGCTGATATTTCGGAAACTCGTTATTTCTTAGAAGCTTGGCCACCCCTCTCAATGAAAGTGGTTTTCCACAGTCTGTGCCTAGGGCTACATGAAGAGGAAACAAACCATAGAAACAAAACTCAGAACTCTTTATTTTGTCAAGTTTCAAAGAGCTACTACAAACCATGTTGGATTTAGAGTTCCAAATTCATCTATCTATATATGAGAGAACAGAGTGAAACCTAAATATAAAAACTGCTACTGTAGACGAACGCTTCAAGCTAGAAAAACAAAATTTGGTGAGCCAAGTGGCATCTGTGTACTGATCATTCCCAACAAGTATCATCAAGATTGGGTGAAAAAATATTTGCTGGTATTTCGGAAACTCGTTATTTCTTAGAAGCTTGGCAACCCCTCTCAATGAAAGTGCTTTTCCACAGTCTGTGTCGAGGGATACTTGAAGAGGAAACAAACCATAGAGACAAAACTGAGAACTCCTTTATTTTGTCAAGTTTCAAAGAGCTACTAAAATCCATGTTGGATTTAAAGTTCCAAATTCATCTATCTATATAGGAGAGAACAGAGAGAATCCTAAATATAAAAACTGCTACTGTAGACGAACGCTTCAACCTAGAAGAACAAAATTTGTTGAGCCAAGTGGGATTTGTGTACTGATCATTACCACCAAGTATCATCAAGATTGGGTGAAAAAATATTTGCTGGTATTTCGGAAACTTGTAATTTCTTAGAAGCTTTTCAAACTCTCTCAATGAAAGTGCTTTTCCACAGTCTGTGCCTAGGGCTACTTGAAGAGGAAACAAACCATAGAGACAAAACTGAGAACTACTTTATTTTGTCGAGTTTCAAAGAGCTACTACAAACGATGTTCAATTTAGAGTTCCAAATTCATATATCTATATAGGAGAGAACAGAGGGAAACCTAAATATAAAAACTTCTACTGTAGGCGAACGCTACAACCTAGAAGAACACAATTTGGTGAGCCAAGTGGGATTTGTGTACTGATAATTAGCAACCAGTATCATCAAGATTGGGTGAAAATATATTTGCTGGTCTTCGGAAACTCGTTATTTCTTAGAAGCTTGGCAACCCCTCTCAATGAAAGTGCTTTTCCCGAGTCTGCGCCTAGGGCTACTTGAAGAGGAAACGAACCATAGAGACAAAAATGAGAACTCCTTTATTTTGTCAAGTTTCAAAGAGCTACTACAAAAAATGTTGGATTTAGAGTTCCAAATTCATCTATCTATACAGGAGAGAACAGAGGGAAACCTAAATATAAAAACTGCTACTGTAGACGAACGCTTCAACCTAGAAGAACAAAATTTGGTGAGCCACCTGGGATTTGTGTACTGATCATTACCACCAAGTATCATCAAGATTGGGTGAAAAAATATTTGCTGGTATTTCGGAAACTTGTAATTTCTTAGAAGCTTGGCAAACTCTCTCAATGAAAGTGCTTTTCCACAGTCTGTGCCTAGGGCTACTTGAAGAGGAAACAAACCATAGAGACAAAACTGAGAACTCCTTTATTTTGTCAAGTTTCAAAGAGCTACTACAAACCATGTTGGATTTAGAGTTCCAAATTCATCTATCTATATATGAGAGAACAGAGTGGAACCTAAATATAAAAACGACTACTGTAGACGAACGCTTCAACCTAGAAGAACAAAATTTGGTGAGCCAAGTGGTTACTGTGTACTGAACATTACCACCAAGTATCATCAAGTATGGGTGAAAAAATATTTGCTGATATTTCGGAAACTCGTTATTTCTTAGAAGCTTGGCAACCCCTCTCAATGAAAGTGCTTTTCCACAGTCTGTGTCGAGGGATACTTGAAGAGGAAACAAACCATAGAAACAAAACTGAGAACTCCTTTATTTTGTCAAGTTAGAAGAGCTACTAAAATCCATGTTGGATTTAAAGTTCCAAATTCATCTATCTATATAGGAGAGAACAGAGAGAATCCTAAATATAAAAACTGCTCCTGTAGACGAACGCTTCAACCTAGAAGAACAAAATTTGGTGAGCCAAGTGGGATTTGTGTAGTGATCATTACCACCAAGTATCATCAAGATTGGGTGAAAAAATATTTGCTGGTATTTCGGAAACTTGTAATTTCTTAGAAGCTTGGCAAACTCTCTCAATGAAAGTGCTTTTCCACAGTCTGTGCCTAGGGCTACTTGAAGAGGAAACAAACCATAGAGACAAAACTGAGAACTCCTTTATTTTGTCAAGTTTCAAAGAGCTACTACAAACGATGTTGGATTTAGAGTTCCAAATTCATATATCTATATAGGAGAGAACAGAGGGAAACCTAAATATAAAAACTGCTACTGTAGGCGAACGCTTCAACCTAGAAGAACACAATTTGGTGAGCCAAGTGGAATTTGTGTACTGATCATTAGCAACCAGTATCATCAAGATTGGGTGAAAAAATATTTGCTGGTCTTCGGAAACTCGTTATTTCTTAGAAGCTTGGCAACCCCTCTCAATGAAAGTGCTTTTCCCGAGTCTGCGCCTAAGGCTACTTGAAGAGAAAACAAACCATAGAGAAAAAAATCAGAACTCCTTTATTTTGTCAAGTTTCAAAGAGCTACTACAAACCATGTTGGATTTAGAGTTCCAAATTCATCTATCTGTATATGAGAGAACAGAGTGGAACCTGAATATAAAAACGACTACTGTAGACGAACGCTTCAACCTAGAAGAACAAAATTTGGTGAGCCAAGTGGTTACTGTGTACTTATCATTACCACCAAGTATCATCAAGATTGGGTGAAAAAATATTTGCTGATATTTCGGAAACTCGTTATTTCTTAGAAGCTTGGCAACCCCTCTCAATGAAAGTGCTTTTCCACAGTCTGTGCCTAGGGCTACTTGAAGAGGAAACAAACCATAGAAACAAAACTCAGAACTCTTTATTTTGTCAAGTTTCAAAGAGCTACTACAAACCATGTTGGATTTAGAGTTCCAAAATCATCTATCTACATATGAGAGAACAGAGTGAAACCTAAATATAAAAACTGCTACTGTAGACGAACGCTTCAACATAGAAGAACAAAATTTGGTGAGCCAAGTGGGATCTGTGTACTGATCATTCCCACCAAGTATCATCAAGATTGGGTGAAAAAATATTTGCTGGTATTTCGGAAACTCCTTATTTCTTAGAAGCTTGGCAACCCCTCTCAATGAAAGTGCTTTTCCACAGTCTGTGTCGAGGGATACTTGAAGAGAAAACAAACCATAGAGACAAAACTGAGAACTCCTTTATTTTGTCAAGTTTCAAAGAGCTACTAAAATCCATGTTGGATTTAAAGTTCCAAATTCATCTATCTATATAGGAGAGAACAGAGAGAATCCTAAATATAAAACTGCTCCTGTAGACGAACGCTTCAACCTAGAAGAACAAAATTTGGTGAGCCAAGTGGGATTTGTGTAGTGATTATTACCACCAAGTATCATCAAGATTGGGTGAAAAAACATTTGCTGGTATTTCGGAAACTTGTAATTTCTTAGAAGCTTCTCAAACTCTCTCAATGAAAGTGCTTTTCCACAGTCTGTGCCTAGGGCTACTTGAAGAGGAAACAAACCATAGAGACAAATCTGAGAACTCCTTTATTTTGTCAAGTTTCAAAGAGCTACTACAAACGATGTTGGATTTAGAGTTCCAAATTCATATATCTATATAGGAGAGAACAGAGGGAAACTAAATATAAAAACTGCTACTGTAGGCGAACGCTTCAACCTAGAAGAACACAATTTGGTGAGCCAAGTGGAATTTGTGTACTGATCATTAGCAACCAGTATCATCAAGATTGGGTGAAAAATATTTGCTGGTATTTCAGAAACTCGTTATTTCTCAGAAGCTTGGAAACCCTCTCAATTAAAGTGCTTTTCCACAGTCTGTGCCTAGGCCTCTTGAAGAGGAAACAAACCATAGAGACAAAACACAGAACTCCTTTATTTTGTCAAGTTTCAAAGAGCTACTACAAACCATGTTGGATTTAGAGTTCCAAATTCATCTATCTATATAGGAGAGAACAGAGAGAAACCTAAATATAAAAACTGCTACTGTAGTCAAACGGTTCAACCTAGAAGAACAAAATTTTGGTGAACCAAGAGGGATCTGTGTACTGATCATTACCACCAAGTATCATCAAGATTGGGTGAAAAATATTTGCTGGTATTTCGGAAACTCGTTATTTCTTCGAAGCTTGGCATCCCCTCTCAATGAAAGTGCTTTCCACAGTCTGTGCCTAGGTCTACTTGAAGAGGAAACAAACCATAGAGACAAAACTGAGAACTCCTTTTTTTTGTCAAGTTTCAAAGAGCTACTACAATCCATGTTGGATTTAGAGTTCCAAATTCATCTATCTATATAGGAGAGAACAGAGAGAAACCTAAATATAAAAACTGCTACTGTAGACGAACGCTTCAACCTAGAAGAACAAAATTTGGTGAGCCACCTGGGATTTGTGTACTGATCATTACCACCAAGTATCATCAAGATTGGGTGAAAAAATATTTGCTGGTATTTCGGAAACTTGTAATTTCTTAGAAGCTTGGCAAACTCTCTCAATGAAAGTGCTTTTCCACAGTCTGTGCCTAGGGCTACTTGAAGAGGAAACAAACCATAGAGACAAAACTGAGAACTCCTTTATTTTGTCAAGTTTCAAAGAGCTACTACAAACCATGTTGGATTTAGAGTTCCAAATTCATCTATCTATATATGAGAGAACAGAGTGGAACCTAAATATAAAAACGACTACTGTAGACGAACGCTTCAACCTAGAAGAACAAAATTTGGTGAGCCAAGTGGTTACAGTGTACTGATCATTACCACCAAGTATCATCAAGTATGGGTGAAAAAATATTTGCTGATATTTCGGAAACTCGTTATTTCTTAGAAGATTGGCAACCCCTCTCTATGAAAGTGGTTTTCCACAGTCTGTGCCTAGGACTACTTGAAGAGGAAACAAACCATAGAAACAAAAGTCAGAACTCTTTATTTTGTCAAGTTTCAAAGAGCTACTACAAACCATGTTGGATTTAGAGTTCCAAATTCATCTATCTATATATTAGAGATCAGAGTGAAACCTAAATATAAAAACTGCTACTGTAGACGAACGCTTCAACCTAGAATAACAAAATTTTGTGAGCCAAGGGGGATCTGTGTACTGATCATTCCCACCAAGTATCATCAAGATTATGTGAAAAACTATTGGCTGGTATTTTGGAAACTCGTTATTTCTTAGAAGCTTGGCAACCCCTCTCAATGAAAGTGCTTTTCCACAGTCTGTGCCTAGGGCTACTTGAAGAGGAAACAAACCATAGAGACAAAACTGAGAACTCCTTTATTTTGACAAGTTTCAAAGAGCTACTACAATCCATGTTGGATTTAGAGTTCCAAATTCATCTATCTATATAGGAGAGAACAGAGAGAAACCTAAATATAAAAACTGCTACTGTAGACGAACGCTTCAACCTAGAAGAACAAATTTGGTGAGCCAAGTGGGATCTGTGTACTGATCATTAGCAACATGTATCATCAAGATTGGGTGAAAAAATATTTGCTGGTATTTCGGAAACTCGTTATTTCTCAGAAGCTTGGCAACCCCTCTCAATTAAAGTGCTTTTCCACCGTCTGTGCCTAGGCCTCTTGAAGAGGAAACAAACCATAGAGACAAAACTCAGAACTCCTTTATTTT
The DNA here is from genome assembly GCF_048772815.1 of Callospermophilus lateralis. Lineage (NCBI taxonomy): Eukaryota > Metazoa > Chordata > Mammalia > Rodentia > Sciuridae > Callospermophilus > Callospermophilus lateralis. Next base: position 36,994 of record NW_027518058.1, read on the forward strand.
GTCAAGTTTCAAAGAGCTACGACAAACCATGTTGGATTAAGAGTTCCAAATTCATCTATCTATATATGAGAGAACAGAGTGAAACCTAAATATAAAAACGGCTACTGTAGACGAACGCTTCAACATAGAAGAACAAATTTGGTGAGCCAAGTGGGATCTGTGTACT